>NW_026558209.1:2829814-2909431 GCF_026930045.1 Uloborus diversus
GGATGTCTGTGACGCGCATAGCGCCTAAACCGTTCGGCCGATTTTCATGAAATTTGGCACAAAGTTAGTTTGTAGCATGGGGGTGTGCACCTCGAAGCGGTTTTTCGAAAATTCGATGTGGTTCTTTTTTTATTCCAATTTTAAGAAAAAAACTATCATAAATTACGAAATTATCATAACGTGGAACCGTAACATGGGCACAAGCCAATGGGCGAGATACGAAATGATCATAACGTGGAACTGTAACGTCGGTACAAGCCAATTGGCGAGAAAATTCACCATACATTATTTGTAAATATACAGGCAAACCAAAAACCTTTAATTTTTCTATTACGGGCGAAGCTGTGCGGGTGCCACTAGTGTACAATAAAAAGTCAAGAAAAGGAAATTCGTAAAAGTTCGCCGAGTAGTGTCTAAGGAAATGCAAAAATTATGAAAATGGAAGCTGCTCTTGTATTGTGAATTTCAGAAACCGGGAAATGGGGTGTTACCATAGATGGAAAAGGTATTAAAAAAAAAGTAGTAAAGCAACTGTATTGTTTATTTAAAAATTAGAATAACGGTTTGATCACGCAGCATAAATCATCATCATCTTTACTTTTTTAAGTTAAATATCATTACTGGATCTATTATACAGTATCTTGGATTGAAAAAAACTTTTTTTTTTTAATTACAAATAAAAATTCAGTTTTTTTTTTTTGTAAGAAACAGCAATGTATAGTTGATAAATGATTTTTAACAGTTCTAGGCGCTGTTTACAAGTGTTTAAAATAATTGGGTATATTTATAAAGGTTTTTACACACACCCTTCGCCACAACGCGAAACTTCGACTTACGCGAGGGGTCTTGGAACGCATCCGCCATAAAACCAAAGGTTTTGATGGCGGATATTAGCATTCAATGCAACCCTTATATCAGCATTTAGGGCCGTGGTAGCCCGATCGGTAGAGTGTCGGATTCGGGGCCGGAGGGTCCTGAGTTCGAACCTCGATGGTCGAAGACCCACCGTCGTCATTAAAGGGGGACGTTAAATAGGCTCGTGGTCTCAATGTCCTCCAAGTGAAACGATACCTCTGGGGGTGCTAGCTATTAGCTCCTGGACTAGTTCTAAATTCTCATTCCTATTCGTATTCTTATTCAGAGTCATAACTGACTACAACTGTATTTATGTCGAGGACTGCATACTAAGTGCCTTGCCTCCATTATTTTATATACCGATAGATGGCAGCACCATCACCGGATCGAACAGTTAATGAGAATTTAGAACTAGTCCAGGAGCTAATAGCTACCTGGTGCTAGCACCCCCAGAGGTATCGTTTCACTTGGAGTACTAAATTCTCATTAATAACTGTTCGATCCGGTAATGGTGCTGCCATCTATCGGTATGAAAAATAATGGAGGCAAGGCACTTAGTATGCAGTCCTCGACATAAATACAGTTGTAGTCAGTTGTGACTCGGAATAGGAATAGGAAGTTTCTTGAATTGGTAAGAGTGAGGGACACTTTGCACTCAAGTTTTGCAACGTAGCTTAAAACCAAAGGTTTGGATGACGGATATTAGCCCTCAATGCAACCCTGATACCCCCCCCCGCCCCCCACTTTTTGTTTTGGTCCTTTTATCAGCATTTTCGTTTTCCGGGACCTACCCCCCTTTTCAGTTGCCGAAACGTTACACAGGCGTGCACTGATGTAAAATCTTAGTCGTTTTAATCCGTTGCCAGTCTTAAAGGCGGCCCCTTTGATGTCGTCTCCCAAGACGGATCCTCGGAGAAGAAAGCTCCCGCCCTGCTAATCTGATTAGCCGGGAGCGTCGCGTAACGCGATTAGCAGTCACCTTCAAAAGCTTAGGAGGCGATCCTCCAAGAAGAGGACTTCATCCTATTAACGTCTCTTTAACGGAGGTAACGACCCGACACGGAGAATCATCCAATGACGGTGACTCGATTAATGACACTTCTAGTAGATAATTGTGTTTGGTATGCTGTTACAAATGGACGCTGTTACTAATGTGTTTGCTGACAGATAACAGGACAGGTCTCGTGACAACATATTTGCGATTGGGCAAATGACGCTGAGCGGTGAGGTTTCTTCTGTGCACACTTTTGAAAAAGAGGGTAATAACGATAGTGCAGTAGTAAATATTCCTTTTGTATGCTATCACATTAAATCGTTAAAACATTTTTTTTTTTTTGAGCAATCACGATTGCTTATTGCTTTCATTTGACTGTTTTTGGCGTCCTTTGATTTTATTTTCCCACCGCCACCCTCCGCACCATCACCGTCGACCGGCTGCTCACGATGCTGCTCCTATAGCGAAAGCCGTCTCCAGGTTGCGTCCATGTCCTACACACACGCGCATACACAAACAACTACACACACACACATGAACACGCACGGACACACATACATATACACACAAACACATACACCTACACACATACACCTACACACACACACAAACACATACACACACGCATGCATACAGACACCTACATATACACAACTACCCACACATTCATGCCTGCACACAGACACAAACACATATGCCTACACACACATATCCCCCCCCACACACACTTTCATACTCACAACTACCCACACACTCATGCCAGCACACAGACACAAACACACATGACTACACACACATACACGTACCCCTACACACAAATACACATACCCCCACACACAAACACACACGCCTACATGCACACACTCGTGATTGCGAAACACATAATTTGAATTCAAGATGTCAAAATTCAAATTAATTTTTCTTTTTTTTTAATGGGGGCTGCGTTTTTAGACTGTTTAGCTTTTTAGTAGACCTAGTGCGATACCTATGTACGGCATCCACTTCTTTCATCTGCCAACATTTAGGCGCGAGAATGTCAATGGCACGAATAATTGGGAAGTCCAGTTTCAACCAATAGTAATTGCACTCCCACAAAATAAATTGCACTCGATCCAGCCTTCGACGAAAGGTTTCCGATCATTCGCAACTCCAATAAACTATAGAGGGCGCTGCAGCCACTGTCTAATGGCGGATGAAGAAGGTAAAACAAACAAACGCCGTAACTTATAACTTGCTTTGAGGCTTTGTGAATGACAGTCATTGTTCATAGTGTTTGTGGGAAGCTTTCTTTTCTATTCTTTTGAAATTACATTTCACTATGAATCATCTGAAGCCTGTCATTTACCGCAAAGAAAACACGTGGAATGGAATGTTTTAACCTTTTTCGGTAGTACTGTTAGTCACCGCAAGGTAGCGTATTCGAGCTCTGGAGTTGCGAATTGCAGCTCACCAGGAGGAAACAGGTTTTAAAGGGTGTCCCAAAATTAACGCAAGATTTGAATTTGCCGCCATTTTTGCAACAAATTGTGGGCAATCTTGAAAAAAGAGCAATTTGGCAGCTGAGGGTCTAGGGTTATTACAAATGGAGCGTTTTCGATTCTATAATGCGTTTTCATTATCGAACAATTATTTGAAAAATAATGAAAGTTTGGGCGGGTCAAGCAGTTTGCTGTTATTGGCGCTCGATATCGCAATGAGGTAATGCGCAGGTGGTTGCTGACATAGACGTTTGACTTCAAATAACCCCATACGGAGAAGTCTAATGATGTAAAATCACACGATCTAGGGTACAATTCGTATCACCGAAACGAGAGAGTACACGAACAGGAAATGCCTTATGCAGTGATTGAATTGTTTCGCTGGCTGTATAATAGCATAACACTCCATTTTTACTAACCCTAGACTCCCAGCTGTCAAATTGTTCTTTTTCCGTGGCTGCCAACAATTCACGGCAAAAATTGTGGCAAATTCAAATCTTGCGTTAATTTTGGGACACCCTTTATTACCTCGACTTCGCATTGACCATACTAGATTAACCCCTAAATATTGTTAAAGGTTCCGATGCAGCTTCAAACTTTCTTGAAATGACGACACAGTTCTTGAGAAAAACACAGGAGATTTATTTACACTATGTACAGGAAAGATCGTCAACAACTGCTAAATTCACCATAACAGTTAAGCAAATATCAATCAACACCGTAAACTCAACGGTTACACACGTATTTACATCCAAATACGAAAAACAACACAGCGAAAAGCCTCGCAATAAACAGAGCTAATACACTCTCAGCACAAATTCTCAATCGAGACTGACTTTTTATCATGCGGCACGCCTATTTAGAGACATTGAAAAGAGATCTCAAATATTCCAGAAAATCGTAGACTGTTCTACCTCTATCTCATTTCTTTCCATTCACAAATTTTATCATTCAGAAATGAGGGGACCGTATACTTCGGCCGAATGTACGGGGGCTCTATATTCATGACAGGAAACTACTATTTACAGGTTACTTTACTACAATAATTTTAGATGAAAGATAATTTAATAAACGCCAAATTTAGCTAGAATACGACAAATTAATTACAAAAATAATTACTATTTACAGAATTTGTAACAATATCTTATACGCCGCGAACCAGCTCCAACCAGACAGTGTAACATATTGTTAAGAGTTCGTGATACAACTTCCAACTTTCTTGAAACGACGACACAGTTCTTGAGAAAACACAGGAGCTTTATTTACACTATGTACAGGAAAGATCATTAACAACTGCTAAATTAATCATCAGCAATTAAGCAAATATCCATTAACAACGTAAACTCAACGCTTACACACGTATTTACATCCAAATACGCAAAAATACAGCTCGAAAGGCTTCACAAAACAGAGCTAATACATGCTCTCCAGCGTACCGCTGACACGATTCACAAGCAAAAACTCACTCGAGACTAACTTTTTATGCCGCGGACGCTATTTATAAATCCTTGAAAAGTTTCCACAATATTCCATTGAGAAATTTCAATTACATTCTACAAATATCTCGTACTTTCTTTTTATTCATTCACGGAATCTTATCAATGAAAAATGAGGGAACCGTATACTTCAGTCGAATGTCAGGGGGTTGTATATTCATTACAAGAAACTATTTACAGGCTACGATACTAGGATAATTTTAGATGAAGAATGATGGAGTAAACGCCAAGTTTAGCTTGATTACAATAAATTAATCACGAAAATAATTACTATTTACAGAATTTGTAACAATATTTTAAGTAACTGTTCAAATTTTAATCATATGCGTTTTAAATATGTTAATGATTTTAATCCACCTTTGAAGGACTTGCTGGGGGACCCACCCCATCGCAACTTGTACTCCTTCCTCCAGGAAATTGGTTTCCCCTTTTAAATTTAGTGTTTGTCTCGTCATTATGTGATTTCGTCATTTCCTTATTTTTCAAGATATTGTCTCATTCATTTTCTCTTAATCCACGATTTGTTTAAATGTTTTTAACGGCTGTCTTTTTTTGATGCTAGTACCTGAAGTTTTATGCCTTTTACTTCAAAATATACGTACTTTTCCTTTTTCCTGACTTAATTCTTGAATGAAGAATAAATAGTATGTGATAAAATATCGTTCGGCGCAGTATAGACCTCAAGGGCTCTTGCGTCATAAAAGTCAAAAAAACCAACCACCAGATGGAGGCATCTGGGCTCTCTTTGATGCGAAATCGCACTGGGAATTTTATTTTTCCGAGGGAATTCTAAGTCAAACGAATAATTAAGAGATCTTTTACATGCCGCATAATCATACGACATTGGCGCTGATTATTTTCTACATCTCGAAAATCCACCGACTGGACACTCCAGGTCATAACCTGAGTCCACAGGCATAGAAGGTCTGTGCCTAACCATCACGCCACCAGCGGGCACATATTAAAATTATAAAATGCCAAGCAACAGTGAAAAAAAGGGGGGGGGGGGGACCCGTAAGTCAACCTTTTTCTACCCATTATATAAATGCAGGAACTGAAATTTTGAACTGATCTAACCTGCATGATAGGTTGCGTTCGATGAGCTACCGGTAGTTCACCGGTTAAAATAATGACGTCACCTCCAATGCTTTAGCATTGGCTGACGTCACTAGCTATCACGTGATCAATCAACCGGTCGCTACCAGTTGAACTCGTCGAACGTAAGCGTAGACACTTTGAATGATAGAAAATCGTGGTTTTTTTTATTGATATTAATTCAAATTTTATAACTTTTTAAACTATTAACTGGCGTACCCGACGGGAGATGGCGCCACCAGGCCTCTCCAACCTCCCAATTTAAACACGAGGCTGCAGGGGAGAAAAAAATTAAATGAATCATACAGGAGGGGGGTGTCGGTGCTGCGTGTTCGTTTTTGAGCGATTTAACTTCGATTAGTTCATTAATTGCCTTTCCTCAACAAAACCTCTGAATAAAAGAAGAAAATGGGCGACATCTTCTTTGGAGAACCACTTTGCGCTTCGGAAAAGATATAAAGAAATAGCACGTGCTGCTAAAGGGAAAGCACTCCGATTTTTCTTGAAAGCCACTTAAAGAAAATGAGGTAAAAACGTAAAAAACGAAAATAAAAATACAGCATCGCATCTTTTACGCTAAATTTCAATTAATAATTGGGCGAAAGAGCCCTCTAGTGGCTTTAATTAAGAGTCGTCTCCTCTTATCTTCCTTTTGCTTTTCGTTTCTTTGTTCAAATTTCATTACTCGCGCAACCACCTTTTTCTACCCCCCCCCCCTCCCCCCACACGCACAGATCGTTTTACCCCGAGAATCATTCGAACTTCTGCGAGCTAATTGCTCTGGCATTTCTAATTGAAGTTAAATTTCGAAATGCATAGTGAAGTATAAATTATCGGGTTTTTTTAAACCTATTTAATCATTCAAAATGGTCCCTTTTTAGGGTAATGAAATTTGTACCTAATTGTGCAGACTGCATAACAAAACAGAAGAGAACTGCTATTTGTTACTTTCGAATAAAAATTAGAGGGATGAAGCAGCGAGAGAAAAAAAATACAGTCTTACCTCCATATATCGAAGTAGCAAATTGCCGGAAAAAAGTTCGATATATGGAACTTTCGATATATAGAAACGATCTTATTTTATCCTAAAAATCTCCTAAAACATTAAAATTAAAGCTAATTTTCGTGCATGAAACCCAATTTCTAATTTATACGAGCATCGAATTAAACGAAAGCTAATAACTGAAAAATTAACAGAAATGACATTTTTGTGCCTTCACACATTTTCATTCTTCGGCAGTTCAACTAGATTCGCAACATGAGGGGATTTTCGTTTTGACAATGTAATCGAGAGAAGAGTAAAATAAAAGAAAAAAATAATTTGAACTTTGACATCTTGAATTCAAATTATGTTTTTCGCAATCACGAGTGTGTGTATGTAGGCGTGTGTGTTTGTGTGTGGGGGTATGTGTGTTGTGTGTGGGGGGTATGTGTGTTGTGTGTAGGGGTATGTGTGTTGTGTTGTGTGTAGGGGTAAGTGTGTGTGTGTAGGGCATGTGTGTTTGTGTCTGTGTGCAGGCATAAGTGTGTGAGTAGTTGTGTGTATGAATGTGTGTGTATGTGGGGGGGGGTGTATGTGTGTGTAGGCATGTGTGTTTGTGTGTGTGTGCAGGCATGAATGTGTGGGTAGTTGTTTGTATGAGTGTGTCTATGTGTTTGTGTGTGTGTGCATGTGTAGGTGTCTGTATGTAATTGTATGTGTATGCGTGTGTATGTGTTTGTGTGTGTGTAGTAGTGTGTGTATGCGTGTGTGTGTAGGATATGGATGCAACCTAAAGACGGGTTTCGCTACAGGAGCAGCATCGTGAGGCGGCCGGTCGACGGTGATGGTGCAGAGGGTGGCGGTGGGAAAATAAAATGATAGCACATCAAAACAGTCAAATGAAAGCAATAAGCAATCGTGATTGCTCAAAAATCAATCTACTTAACTTGAATGATTTTTACTGCAGCTAAAACGACTAGGAATGATAATCAACAGACAAAAGGGATGACTTGAAACTGATTTTACAGTGTTACTGGTTACAACTAAGATTTGAAATGAACTTGAGGGAATTTGAGAACTCCAGAACGGAACAACGACCTATCTACGCAGCCCTCAACCCCAGATTCCTTAATGAGTTTCTTAGCAACCTTTAGTAAACATAATTTTCCCCCCTAACCTTCATTTTTCAAGAGACAAAGAGTCTAAAGTGTAAAAAAAAATCTACGAATGTCTCTGAAAAAAATTCGATATATAGAGATCTTTTCGATATATAGAAACAATTTTTCTATGTAATGAACATTGAAATTGGCTGGGATTTCGATACATAGAAAATTTCGATGTGTGGAAGTTCGATATATGGAGGCTCGACTGATACAGATTTGTATCATTGATATCTGATACAGATTTGTATATAATAAAAATCCATTTTAATGATCAACAAGTTTAATGTAGGAAACGAATTCTTTCACAGAACTAGGAAAATAAACAAGGTTGTAAATTCACATAGCAGAATCTGAGTTAAAATTTTAAGGCTGAAATTTTTTTTTAAAAAACGGGAAAGTGAGAGGGATTTTAATATTATTGTACTAGCTGTACCTGACGCGCTTTGCTACGCCAACAAAAAAATAAATCATTCTACTGATTTTCACGACAATCGGTTGAACAAAGCAGAAGTGGCTACTCTGCAGTGCCACCTGGTGGCGAGTGGCTTCAATGAGCCTATGATGCACCTTCTCCGTGGAAAAATACATATCTATAGCCATTTTCAGAATAATCGGTCCAGGTATCCAGTGAAGCCTCAAATTTTGTACTCACGCAGTTTGCAAGATCCATCCATCGCTAAAAATATCAAATAGAAAAAGTTTTAAATCCCCCTGTTGCATGAAAACAATGAGGAAAGAATTTATTTGTTCAAACTCAAGAAAAATGGCTAACTTCTTATCAATGAGATCTTTCACGCGAATTAATTTCTGCATTTTATTCGTATTTATCCAATGGATTGTGACTTAAATTGGAATAAAAAAGGAACGATCGATCGGATTTTTTTCGAACTGGTCTATAAACATTCCCAGTACCAAAAATAACAAACGGTGAAAGTTTCAGCTAAATCTGCCGGGTAGGTTTTGAGTTCATGGATGACATACAGACAAACATTCATTTTTATATATATAGATTAGTGTTCATTCGTAAAAATTAATGCAGCAGACAGGATTCGCACAGGACGCAACTGACAGAAAACAGCTGTATATTCAAAATGAGTATTTCTGCCAGGGTAAAAACTTTAAGGCCATCAGCATTTTTTAAAAACCAAATGATTATATACTAGAACTAGCTGCGTTGCCCGGCTTAGCCCGGTCCACCTTAAAAATAAAAATTGTGTCAAGTGACGTATATTCCACAATCAGGCGTAAAAAATAAATTTAAAAAAAACATCATGATTTCCTTTCCAAACAATGACGACAGATATTAAAACACTTTTAAGAAATTAAATCCAGAAAGATGGATTTAAAATGCGTATCCATAGAAACACAAAATAAAATAAGTTTAAGGAATTAAAATGCGAAAGAAAATGGTTCACAATTTGAATGGAATCGAGATATCTAAAACTTGATTTGAAAAGGCTCGTAACTTTTTTTCCTTCCGAGATAAACGCTTATATTTTCGACCATAGGTCGAGTTAGATCTGGAGTAAAAAAGGTCGCTTTTTCCAATGGAGTCAAAAAGAAAGCTGTAGGTCAATTTCTTCACTTCTTATTGATTTATTCAATGAAGAAAGTAGTGCCTGAATTTCAGCTAAGCCTAAAAAAATTCGAGTTAAAAACGCAAATAACTCCCGCCGTAATAAAGTTAGAGCATTGAAACAATTTGCGTAGAACGCGGAAAATTCTACCCTTTCTAACGGTATGTAATATTAATGTACGAGAGTCATTTTTCATCCCCATATTTCAGAATTTATGTGAAAATTGGACGTAAATTGGAATAAGAAAAGAACTATTCATCGAATTTTATTCGAACTGGTCTGCAAACCTTTTCAGGACTTAAAGGAACAAACTGCGAAAATTTCAGCGCATTCGGCCGGGTAACTCTCGAGTTTTGAGAGTTCAAACACACAGACGCTTTTTGGGGACTTAATTTTATACTATGCAGAGATAAATGACACAGTACTAATCAAGACGATACATTTCCATTCTAAAAGAAGTGTGGTGACGACCAGTCAGTCTCACAAAATATCTATGTGGGGTGTAACACCCACACATCACGTGTGCTCCACGTGGACATCAGCCAATAGAAAGTGTCCAAAGTTTGTCCTTTCCAAGGGTAAGGATCCCCTAACATTCAGTTCAGTGTCCGACTCCAGATCAGAAGGTTGCACGCCAACCTCTGTGCTTTTTCTGTTATGCGTAAACCTTAATTGTATCTCAATTTTAAATCTTAATGTTGTAGAATAAATAGTTTGTTTATGTTAGATGACGTTTAACCAAGAGTCACAACAGAAGTTTGGGAATAGGGAAGTTTTCGATTTTTCAATTTTATTTTTATATGATAGAGTAACTTGTATGAACATCATAGGTGAAAAAAATTTTGCGATACGATTAGTTTTTTTTTAAATTAATTTTTAAAGTTCAAGCGCTTGTGACGTCAAATGGCATAGGAAGTGACGTCATGCCCTCTTCCGATAGGGGAGAAGCCGAAGGTCACGCATTCGACTCCGAAGACGAAACGTAAAAGGCTTTCTCCTCGCATTTTCTCCTTGCGTTTCTGGAACCTTAAACCTCTTATCCTCTTGAAAATATTCGAATATCTCATTGGTGTTACTTGAGGAAGATTATTTAGATTATGCTTTAACGAATCCGGTCTCCATAGTGTGTTCAAAGGGATTATTGAATTTCTAAAAAATAGAAATATCAGCGCGCTCAAAATGTCCGTAGCGAAAACAAGGGATCTTCGGCGGAAGGCTGCCCATTCGCGCCCTGTGACGTAGGCTCGTGACGTTTCAGAAGCGCGCACTTTTGCGCGTGGATTTTTAAAAATTCATTAAAAATCAACCACGGTGTTTTAAAATTCGGCGATGGTGAATTTTTTAGTTTTGAGGGTCAATTAACAACATCCAATAGCCAAAATATGAACATTTAATAGGTTGCAACTTCCCTATTTACGAGAAACGACTTTCCATGGAAAAATGTTTTCATTTATGTAAATAAATTGATTTAGTCACAATACTATTCTTGAGAGAGAGCTTTCAAATGCGGAAAGGACAAAAAATCTGTAGTTAAATTTTAAAAATAGGACAAGATTTCATTTGATTGGATATGATGGACATGTTTCACTTTGATTGAAGTCATTAACGACGTGACAGTGTAGATGAGCTTCCGGTCACGTGACCAAAATGGGACATGATCGAATGGACATGTTGTTTTCTGATTGAAGCAAGCCTATGGACATGTTCTGGTTTGATTAAGGACTGTAAGGTTTAAAGCAAAATTTAAATGTAAAATGTATTTCTTTGATTAAAATTAACAATACAGTGTTGTATTTAAACATTTAATGCAGAAATGACATGAAATTTGCTGTTTTCCATCCTAACCGAAATAATAATTTTTTTTAGAATTTTAATTTTTTTCAGCGTTAAAATTGTACCTTAAGTTAAGCAAATCATTTAGTTAAATCCCAAAGTCTCTATGGGGTCTAGTTGCTGAGATATTAGCAAAACCAGGCCTCAGATTTTTCTGTGACAATCAGGCCAAGTGTAATAAAAGTGCTTAAAAAATAATGATTTGCTGGCATGATTCAAGTGAAAACAGACACAAATCATCCTTTTCCTAGCTCAAAACATGTGTTTTTTTGAGCAATCACGATTACTTATTGCTTTCACTTGACTGTTTTGATGTGCTATCATTTTACTTTCCTGCCAGCACCCTCTGCAGCATCACCGTCGACCGGCTCCTCACGATGCTGCTCCTCTAGCGAAAGCCGTCTCCGGGTTGCGTTCATATCCTGCACACACACACACACACACACAAACACATACACACACACAAACACATACACACACAAACACATACACACACGCATACATAGACACCTACACACACAAACACATACACACACACAAACACATACACACACACAAACATATACACACAAACACATACACACACGCATACATAGACACCTACACACACAAACACATACACACACGCATACATACAGACACCTACACATAGACACACACAACTACCCACATATTCATGCATGCACACAGACACAAACACATATGCCTACACACAGATACACATACCCCGCCCCCACGCACACAAACACTCATACACACAACTACCCACACACACATGCCTGCACACAGACACACACATGCCTACACACACATACACATACCCCCTACACACAAACACACATACCCCCCACACACACGCACACACGCCTGCATACACACACGCTCGTAATTGCGAAAAACATAATTTGAATTCAAGTGTCAAAATTCAATTTTTTTTTTTTAAGTGGATGTTACGCATTGTGATACGTTGTAGCTCCTTACATTCGAAAGTATCACAGTTGAATTTCAAAGTTTAAAATCCATAGAATAAAGTGCAAATATGAGAAAGCACTTAATCGACGCTTTATTTAAAGGCAAAGGTACAAAAACCGACTCCAAAGCGGCGAAGAATCTTCGAATAATCGAGCGTACGAGTTAAGAAAACCTCGCTCCCACTTCTTTGCTAATTAAAACGGATTTCCCCGCGGATTTTTATAATTAAGCGCCGTTCCGCGTATTTTCGAAATTATCGTCATTTCCATATTTCTGATGTAAAGTTGCGGCTCCGAGTGGAAATATGGAAATGGGGAGAAAATTTGAATGAGCCTCGGATCGACCCCATTTTTAAATTTTACCGCTGGAGCTTTGTGCCATTGGGGGTGAGGGGATTTTCATCGATGTTTTAATGCTGAATCAGTGATAATCATTTTCGTTAAATGCAGATTTGAGACCAAAATGTCTCTGGAGTGGGAGACCCGCTTTTTACAAAATGGCAGCCGATTCCCCGTAGCAGAGCTTGAAGCAGAGATGGGCAGATTCGTATTCGTAAATCCGAATCCGAATTTGATTCACAGTACCTTAACGTGTCAATCCGAATACGAATACATTCGTATTCACAAGTGTGAATCCGAATACGAAATTCGGATTCATACCTATGAATCCGAATCCGAATCTATTCTGATTCAGACCTATGAATCCAAATCATTTCTGATTTACATCTGTGAATACGAATCCATTTGGATTCACACTTGGATTCACTGAAAAATTCAATTCAAAAGCCCAATATAAATAAATAAATGTCTGTCTGTACCTCGCTATAGGTCGAGTTTTCGGTGTTAGTGAATGTAAAAATTAGCGAATGTTTTTAGTGTTCATGACCATAAAATCATGATTTTTAACTTTTTATGTACTTCTAAAACCTGAGTCCAGTAGTATTCGACTTGGGGCTCCAAATAGTAGGAAGTTCATTTTCGGGTCAACTACTTAGTTTGACGCCAATAAATATACATCCAAAAACTCGCTAACACCCAAAACTCGAACTGTAGCGAGGTACAAAGAAACATTTATTTATTTATATTGGCCTTTTAAATTGAATTTTTCAGTGAATCCAAATGGATTCGTATTCATGGATGTGAATCAGAAATGATTTGGATTCATAGGTCTGAATCCGAATAGATTCAGATTCGGATTCATAGGTACAAATCCGAATTTCGTATTCGGATTCGTATTCGGATTCACACTAGCAAACATGAATCTATTCGAATTCACACTTGTGAATACGAATGTATTCGTATTCGGATTGGCACGTTAAGGTGCTGTGAATCAAATTCGGATTCGGATTTACGAATACGAATCTGCCTATCTCTGGCTTGAAGCATAAAGAAATAGGAAAATACGTAAATGTTTGGGCATGTGCATGGTCCTCAGATGCATACTTCCAATAGGGTCGTTTCCAAAATTTTAAAAGTATTTTTTTTTCTGAAAGAAGATGCTTAAAAACATAGGATCTTACTATTTTTTAAATAATTTGTTTAAGTTTAATATTTTTAAAAATATATTTAAATCGTTTGCTTTCATTGTTTACATTTCTTGCCGATGACATCACAAATGATGAAATGCCATTCTGTGTTGCCATTCACAGAGCTAAATATTTAATTCGCATCTTTACTCACGTGTATTGGCAACGATAGGGTTGATAGCAAGCATAGAGCGCAATTTTAATTCGCTTCTTGATTATCGTAACGTGGAAACGCGGTACAAAGATGCGTCAAAGAGCATCATTTGTGACGTCATCAAGACCACGCCTTGTTTGAAAAATCGGACATTTTAAAAAATTAATTAAAAAATAACTGTTGGGAAGATGATAGAATTTTCTGGGTCCATGTTATTTTATTTATTTATTTTATTTGCTTATTCTATCAATTTCAGTGACTAAAATTACTACTTTTGACTGAAGGAAACAACACCATTGCAAAAACGGTCAAATTAAGATGCAGAGTTTAGGTACATAAAGTTTGAACGAAAAATAAAATGAGCGGAAAAATACAAAATCTAACTTTTTATACGGACCGTAAGTCTCCTAACTTATACTTTAAGAAATGATCTCCATTGAAAAATAATTTCAACACAAAAAGTTTGACATTAGTACGACAAATATTCACCGAAATATGAAATGCGGCGTTTTGTGACTGACACCACTTTACACTCGCTGTCAATAATACCTTTTTTTTTTGGGGGGGGGGGATAATGGCTAACAAGGTTTTAAAATTCCATACATGTGTGCAAGGAATGTATTTTTTCAAAGACTATTTCTCAGTTTACTTTCTCCGTCCATGGCCACACTTATTCTCATGGGCCGTGACAATCGCTGAAACTCATGGCAACAAAGAGGGCGCCACAGGGAACCCCTGTTTCCATTTCGTTGCCATTTATTGGTGGATGAAGGGGTTCCTATCAGTGCCTCTTGCGGTCAAAATGGGCGACGTCCAATCAAAAATCAACAAACTTTGAAACGTTGGCATTGGTTGGTGGATGCAGGGTTCCTATCAGTGCCTCTTGCGGCCAAAATGGGCGACGTCCAATCAAAAACAAACAAACTTTGAAACGTTGGCATTGGTTGGTAGATGCAGGGGTTCCTATCAGTGCCTCTTGCAGCCAAAATGGGAGACGTCCAATCAAAAACAAACAAACTTTGAAACGTTGGCATTGGTTGGTGGATGCACGAGCGTATCGTATCTGTTTAATACAGAAAAGTCACAAACTGCGAAGGCTCGTTAAGTGACAGCGCCATCTAGTGGAGCCATGCTCCGTTATAATCCTTGCGTTTTGCTTCCGATTTTTAATTGTTGGCAAAAACAATGAAAAATAATAGCAAGTAAAGCGGAAGTATGAAAACTTTATATAGCTTTCATACTTCCGCTTTTTTAATTGTTGCCCTAAAACAATGAATAAATGAACTATTAACAAGGTGGAAAAACTAATTTCAAGGCTAAACTGAAGTGAGCATAGATTTGTGAGTGTTTTTAAAAATTTTTTTGTCCCACTATACTTTTTCAGAAATGTTTTAATATTAGAGCGTATAAACCAGCAATAGTGAAAAAAGATGAATAGTAAATATGAGCTACTGTGTCTTAACGCGCAATAAACTTATATTAAAACGAATTTAGTAGCTTTTTTTTTTCTTTCAAAGACTATTTCTCAGTTTTCTTTCTCGGTCCATGGCCCCACTTATTCTTACGGGCCGTGACAATCGCTGAAACTCATAGCAACAAAGAGGGCGCTACACGGAACCCGTTTCCATTACGTTGCCATGGATTGGTGGATGCAGGGGTTTCTATCAGTGCCTCTTGCGGTCAAAATGGGCGACGTCCAATCAAAAATCAACAAACTTTGAAACGTTGGCATTGATTGGTGGAGGCATGAGCGTATCGTAGTTGCATCTGTTTAATACAGAAAAGTCATAAATTGCCAAGGCCCGTTAAGTGACAGCGCCATCTAGTGGAGCCATGCTCCGTCATAATCTCGGCTTCCGATTTTTAATTGTTGCCAAGAACAATGAAAAATGATAGCAAGTAAAGCGGAAGTGTGAAAACTTTATAATTTCCTATTCTATTCCTATTCAGAGTCACAACTGACTACAACTGTATTTATGTCGAGGACTGCATACTAAGTGCCTTGCCTCCATTATTTTATATACCGATAGATGGCAGCACCATCACCGGATCGAACAGTTAATGTGAATTTAGAACTAGTCCAGGAACTAATAGCTACCTGGTGCTAGCACCCCCAGAGGTATCGTTTCACTTGGAGGACATTGAGACCACGAGCATATTTAACGTCGCCCAGTCCCCTTTAATGAATGTCCAGTCCCCTTTAATGGAAGTATGAAAACTTTATAAAGTTTTCATACTTCCGCTTTTTAATTGTTGCCCTAAAACAATGAATGAATGAACTATTAACAAATTGAAAAAACTAATTTCAAGGCTAAACTGAAGTGAGCATAGATTTGTGAGCATTTTTAAAAGCTTTTTGTCCCACTATACTTGTTCAGAAGTGGTTTAAAATTAGAGCGTATAAATCAGCAATAGTGAAAAAAAAAAATGAATAGTAAATATAAGCTAATCCCTCTTTACGTGCAATATATTTATATTGAAACGAATTCAATAGCTTTTTCTTCAAAAAACGATAGGTAAAATTACGTTATTTCAGGAAGAACATCGACATAGATGAACTTAAAAAGTAAAACTTTATCGAAATGCAAAATTTATCTCATTCCTATCACTTAAGATGGATAAGAAATTAAAACACATTTCGTTATACAGGGTGTTCGTTTTAACCCGCAAGACCTTTATTTTCGCAATCATTAGTCCTGGATGTACACTTCCAATTGCAAAAATATTCAAAATCAGATGCAGGGTTAAGTTATTGAAAGTTCGAAGCAAAAATAAAAATGAGTCGAAAAATACGAAAATTAACTTTTAATACGCGCCCTAGGTCCCCTGACTTATATTTCGGGAAATAATCTCCATTGAAAGATATCACTAACACAAAAAACTTGACACTTGTGAGACCAAAACTCAAGGAGATATTCCAGTTTAAAGTTTTAAGGGGGCTGAAACTTGCACCCCTTGGTTTTTCAGTAAAGAAAGTAATTTAAAAAGTGCTCATTCGACATTTAAAAAAATAATAATAAATGTATGTATGTATCCATAGTAAATAAATAAAATTATATTATTTTTAAACAAAAAACAACCTTCAAAGTACTTAAACTACAGAGTTTATTATGAATAACATTGAGATCGTGTTTAAATCCGTGAGTGTTTGCAAAGAGGTGTGACCTTGGCTTTTAAAAATATAATAAAATAAGTTTTCAAAAGTAATATTCAGTAAATATTCTCTTTAATATATATATTATTTTATTCTTTTTAAATGTGTTTACTTTCAAATAGATAAAATTACATTCATTTCAAGCAAAGTAAAAATTACAAGAATATTGTAATTAGAAAAATAAAACCTATAAATTAAGTATTTTAACATATTTTTACACCTCAGAATTTGCTTTGAAATAAATAAATTTATTACTTCATTTTAAAAAATAAAAAAGTAAAAAATAAAAATAAAATAATAGATATTTTAAAAAAAAAGCATTTGTCTGACCGAAACTAAAGGAGATGTTCCAGTTCAAAGTTTTAAGGGACCATACAGAAGATGAGATTGGAACTTATCGCTCTGTCAGAAGAATGACAGGTCGTCATAGTAAGAAAAACAAGGTATTTATATTTTTCATTGCTATTCAAAAATAAATGCAAATATTGTGTCGTAAAAGCAAAAACACACTACAAAACCTCGAATAATTTGAAAAATCACACTCTATGCACACATGTAATTTTGAACACTCGTTCACTACTATATTTTCCCCCAAAAGGTGATATTGACGGCGAGAAAAAAGTGGTGTAAGTCACAAAACGCTGCGTTTCATAACTCGGTGAATATGGGTTGTACTAATATCTAACTTTCTGTGTTGGAATTATTTTTCAATGAGGATTATTTCCCTAGGTGTAAGTTAGGCGACATGCTATCATTCGCTTAATGTTATCAGAATCACGAAGTCACGCAACACTTGTATGTAAACACACGTTAAAAAAGTTGGATATTGTAATCAGCGTCTTCGTTTATTGTTATCACTTTTTCATAAACTTTCAGTTTTTTCCCCGTTTTTGATCCTCAATTAACAGAAATACATACGCAAACCCTGACGAGAGTCACTTTCTGTGTAGCGTTTTGTGGTTTTCAATAGCAGTTCAACATTTTTCTTGGAATGAAGCTACAGAAAGTTCACCCCCCAGTGACAGCAGACTCCCGCTAAGAAAACTTTCTTTTGCACTTAAAAAAATTCAGTCGCTGGACATGGCATTGATGTAGGACCTCCATTGTTGCCATTGCTTTGTAAACTATTAGAGAATTGTGTCGAGATTGAAAACAAAGCGAAGTTAAGTTAAAATTTAAACAACAAGTAAAACCATGCTGGAAAAGATAGAAAAGCTGAACGTGCTTTGAAACTGGTTTACGAATGTCAGGGGAAAACGGTCATATTTTACTTCACCTATTACTATGTGACAAAAAATTGCATAATTTAGCTTTAACTTTTTATAATTCAGATATTTCCATTCTGTTAATTTAATAATGTATAATTTGAAAGTGCGTTCAGTTGAGTCACTGTGATTTTAATTTGATGTTGCCAAAATGAATGCGCCTTAATTGGAAAAAAATCATTATTTTGTGTCTCCTGGATTCTTTTCGGTTATTGTTATCCAATTGTATTTGTCCCAAAGTGATCAGATTAGGCGAAGCCTACTGCATTTTAAATTTTTTGACAATTCTCGATTGCGGAAACTTTTCATTGGTCAGAAACCATATCGCGATTATATTTCCCATGACGTCGATCGATGCAATAACTCGAATGAAATAAGCGTGTTTTGGATCGAATTCATCTCGGGGCTTCGTTAATAAGTGTGCTCCCGAGCGCGCTTAATAACGTTCTCTGGTCGTCTGATTGAGCCGTAATTGCGTTCCAAAATCGAATGGCCTTTTCGTCGCCCCCCGCTGCAGCCGAAAGGGAATGGAATCCCTCAATACGCGATCTCGGCTTTATATGCTCGGCTGGGAGTCGATTACGAGACATCGTAATCGATTAAGATTATGAGCATCAGGAGTTGGAGATTATGATTAAAATTACGATTGTATTCCTCAGTCGAGACAGTATCTACGATTACAGCAGTAGGTAAATAACAGAATTTTAAAATAATTTTCATTACCACAAAAACAAAAGAACAACGAAAAAAAAATATTAATTTGAATTTTTATCATCTTGAATTCAAATTATGTTTTTCGCATCACGAGCGTGTGTGTGTGCGTTTATGCATGTGTGTGCGGTTGTGTATGCAGTGTTGTGTGTGTAGGCGTTCGTGTGTGTGTATGTATGTAGGCATATGTGTTTGTGTCTGTGTGCAGGCATGAGTGTGTGAATGTGTGTGTGTAGGAGTGTGTGTTTGTGTCTGTGCGCAGGCATGATTGTGTGAGCGTGTATGCGTGTGTGTGTATGTATGCATGTGTGCACGGTTGTGTATGCAGTGCTGTGTGTGTACGCGCGAGTGTGTGTGTGTGTGTATGTAGGCATATGTGTTTGTGTCTGTGTGCAGGCATGAGTGTGTATGTGTATGTGTGTGTGTGTGTGTGTAGGAGTGTGTGTTTGTGTCTGTGTGCAGGCATGAGTGTGTATGTGTATGTGTGTGTTTTTGTCTGTGTGCAGGCATGAGTGTGTATGTGTATGTGTGTGTGTGTGTAGGAGTGTGTGTTTGTGTCTGTGCGCAGGCATGAGTGTGTAGGCGTGTATGTGTATGCGTGTGTGTGTATGTATGCATGTGTGCACGGTTGTGTATGCAGTGCTGTGTGTGTACGCGCGAGTGTGTGTGTGTGTGTAGGCATATGTGTTTGTGTCTGTGTGCAGGCATGAGTGTGTATGTGTATGTGTGTGTGTGTGTGTGTAGGAGTGTGTGTTTGTGTCTGTGTGCAGGCATGAGTGTGTAGGCGTGTATGTGTATGCGTGTGTGTATGTATGCATGTGTGCACGGTTGTGTATGCAGTGCTGTGTGTGTACGCGCGAGTGTGTGTGTGTGTGTAGGCATATGTGTTTGTGTCTGTGTGCAGGCATGAGTGTGTGTATGAGTGTGTGTTTGTGTCTGTGCGCAGGCATGAGTGTGTAGGCGTGTATGTGTATGCGTGTGTGTGTAGGATATGGACGCAACCTGGAGACGGTTTTTGCAAGAGGAGCAGCATCGTGAGATCGGTCGAGGCGACGGTGCTGTTGGAAGAGGGTGCTGGCGGGGGAAAATAAAATCAGAGTAACATCAAAAACAGTCAAGTGAGAACAATAAGCAATCGTGATTGCTCAAAAAAAAAAAAAAAAAAAAAATCTTAGCACTTTTCATAATGCACTCAAAAGGACATAATAACTTTTCGAGGTCAGAGAGGACAATTTAAGGACTCCTGTAGTTTTCAAGAATTCCAAGAAAATGACACCACAAACGAAGAAAAGTGCGGCTCAAGTCATGAAGAGAATTTCTTATCAGTACCTAGCTTTCAACCATAACTTCGAGTGTTGAAAACATGCATATTTTTCTCATTGGGAAAGTTTGGTTTGAAATGACCAGAACCGCACTTTTCTTCGTTTGTGGTGTCATTTTCTTGAAATTTTCGAAAACTACAGGAATGCTTATATGGTCCTTTCTGACCCAGAAAAGTTATTTGTCCTTTTGAGTGCATTGTGAAAAGTGCTTAGTATTTTTTTAAAAATTCTGTTATTTTATCCTTTTTAGTGTAAATATGTTTCAGAAATAGAATCATTTTACCCTCACGAAACTTCACCTTATTTTTTCATATAAATGCTCGGTACTAAAAGGGAATTATACTTCAGGGAATAGGTTCACACTCATGCTTGCACACAGACACAAACACACATGCCTACATACACACACAAACACACATGCCTACATACACACACATACGAACGCCTACACACACGCGCGAACGCCTTCACGCACAGCACTGCATACACAACACTCACACACATGCATACATACACTCCTAAACACACACATACACACGCTCATGCCTGCACACAGACACAAACACACGTGCCCACAAACACACGTGCCTACATACACACACGAACGCCTACACACACACACACACGAACGCCTACACACACACACACACGAACGCCTACGCCTACACACACACACGAACGCCCACACGCACAGCACTGCATACACAACACTCACACACATGCATACATACACTCCTAAACACACACATACACACGCTCATGCCTGCACACAGACACAAACACACGTGCCCACAAACACACATGCCTACATTCACACACACGAACGCCTACACACACACACACACGAACGCCTACGCCTACACACACACACGAACGCCCACACGCACAGCATTGCATACACAACACTCACACACATGCATACATACACTCCTAAACACACACATACACACGCTCATGCCTGCACACAGACACAAACACACGTGCCCACAAACACACGTGCCCACAAACACACATGCCTACATACACACACGAACGCCTACACACACACACACACGAACGCCTACACACACACACACACGAACGCCTACGCCTACACACACACGAACGCCCACACGCACAGCACTGCATACACAACACTCACACACATGCATACATACACTCCTAAACACACACATACACACGCTCATGCCTGCACACAGACACAAACACACGTGCCCACAAACACACGTGCCTACATACACACACGAACGCCTACACACACACACACACGAACGCCTACACACACACACGAACGCCCACACGCACAGCATTGCATACACAACACTCACACACATGCATACATACACTCACACACATATGCGGCTACACAAACACGCACGCGCATTCATACACACACGCTCGTGATATAATAATGTTTTTTTAAATCTGGTTTCAATTTGTCCACTGTTGGTGATATTTCGAGAGTAAACAGTTGAATCCCATTAAAATTGGCAGTAATGGGGAAATGACATTAAATTGGAGTAAAAGCAAGTCATATGATGCACACATCAGCTCGTTTAATAAGTGTTATAAAAGAAAAATTAACTATTCAATTACGTGCCATCTACTCGTCTACAACATTTATTTTATGAGGCTATGAATTATCTTTACTAATAATAAAGCTCAAAGTCTCTCTGTGTGTCAGGATCTCTGTGACGCGCATAGCGCCTAGACCGTTCGGCCGATTTTCATGAAATTTGGCACAAAGTTAGTCTGTAGCATGGGCGTGTGCAACTCGAAGCGATGTTTCGAAAATTCGATGTGGTTCTTTTTTTATTTCAATTTTAAGAACATTTTCAGGAGCAAAATTATCATAAGATGGATGAGTAAGTTACGAAATTATCATGACGTGGAATGGGGGAGTGAATGAACATAACCAATTGGTGAGAAATTCGTCATCCATTATTTGTAAATATACAGGCGAACCGAATGACCTTTTAATTTTCAACTACGGGCAAAGCCGTGCGGGTACCACTAGTATCAAATGAAACAAAGTGCGGCGCAATAAATGTATATCAGTGTCGATGGCTTAAATCAAGAAATTCCGTGATGATAATTCCTTCTGAGTCCCATTAAATACCGCAAAAGGGGAAAACGGAAAAGGAATTCCTACCTTTTTTTTCCCTCAAAGAAATGCGAATGAAAAATGATTCTCCCGGGAATTCCTCTTCTCATTCCAAAAGTGGGGAACGACTTCGAGAATCAAGAGTAGGGGAAAGTCTCGGAACTACTAATTGCAATAAGAAATATGTATAAAAGCATATCCGTACAGTTAAACATCGGTTATACGTTTCGCGATATATACGTCTTTTGCGTCGTATTTTCGTCGTTTTCATCAACCCCCGGTTCATTTTAATGCAAAATTGCATTTTTTATGCGTCGAAAAATAACGGTTATACTTCCATCCCCCTACAATAAAAAAAGTTTCTCCTTATTAGTCTGTTCTTTGTATTTAAGGGAGGAGCATGGAAAGCATGGTTGTTGAAATAAGGGGGGGGGGGGGGAGTTTATTTTGTTTGTCAAAACATAAGCCGAAAAAAACATTTTGTGAACTCAATTCATAGTGCTTAAATAATTATGTAAATTCCATCAGTACGGCAGAAGACTATAGATTTTTTTATTTTTAAACTTTATTTTTGTGTATGTGAAATGCCAGCTACGTGCATATGTACCGAATAACAGACCTTTCATTACATTAACACCAGAAATATGAAAAGTGTTTGTTACTTCAATGTTATGCATTATTTAAAAATGTAACTGTTTTTAGTACAATAGTCCCAAAATACCCTGGGGCCTCATCAGGGGGTCCTCCCCAAGGGTAGGGAAAAACCATGAGATGTTTCGTGAGTGCTGCTGGCGAAATTGCCTAAAAAAGCAGCACTAGTCCCCGACATCTCACAAAACAAGCCATAGGGGCACTGAAAGTCCAGAATATCAGCATGACATGAAATACAAACATTGAACCTTTCACAAACGAAAAATACAAGTTTTATCTAAAGAAAATAGAACAATATTTAAGCTACAAGATTTATATAAAGAAAATAGAGCACTATTTAAACCACAAGAGAAACAAAATTCATACCTGAACTCAAAATCAAAAGAAAGAACGTACAACCATCAAATTCATGGAACAGAAAATTCAAGGAACTGAAAATTGACTATCGCTAGTCCTCCACAAGCTTGCAAATGAAATGCTTCGTAAGATGCTCCGGATATTGGTTTTCAGTTAGGGTAACAGTTAAAATTCGAATCGCTGTTTACAGATTTGTTTTATTATTGCATATTTTTTTATATCTAATAATTTGTGAAATGATTATATTTTTGAACACTCTTCTTCTGACACAACTGTGAAAATGAATTAAAGAATCAAAATCCTGACGTTTATCATACAAAGCTATACTGGGATCTTTATTATTCAGTTGAATATTGAGATCAAGGAAATTAACTGACTCATTCTTATTTGTTTGCTTCAGCAGTAGTTCATTTGGGTAAATTTCTTTGTGTAAATTGTGAAAATCATTGTTATTAAAAACAATAATGTCATCAATATATCTAAATTGATGACGAATTTATATATATATATATATATATATATATATATATATATATATATATATATATATATATATATATATATATATATACATATATATATATATATATATATATATATATATATATGAGAGAGAGGGGTGGAGAGGAAGAGATTTATGTCTATCTACCCATCTGTCTATTTATCTATCTGTATATCTAACTTGAGTGTGAAAGCAAGCTGCACAAAAAATGTACCGCTAAGCCATCGAATGCATCTGCAGATTTCGTATATTACTCGAACTTAAGAATCATTCTTTTGAGTGGTGCGACACCCTTTTAACTGCGCGTAAACTCGAAGACGGAATGAAAAACGAACTTGTTGCATTTTCTAGAACCCGCCGTCGACACTCATTAGAGGGTCTCTTTACGACATCATTTCTTTCACTGCAACCGCGGCGGTAACATATGAGCACGATTTAGTTTTACGATTATTGGATCCTCCCTGCAGGCTCGTAAAAACGCCCGCCGTTTAAATTCCAATCGGACTAATGTCTACGGGAAGAATGGGGGCGCAAATCAAGTCTGCGGAGAGGATCGTTTCGAAGTCATGATGGCCACAAAAGCTGCTCTCGAATCGATATTGATTTTTTTTTTTGAGCAATCACGATTGCTTATTGCTTTCACTTGACTGTTTTTGGCGTTCCTATGATTTTATTTTTCCACCAGCACCCCCCGCAGCATCACCGTCGACCGGCTCCTCACGATGCTGCTCCTCTAGCAAAAACCTTCTTAACATTTCGTCAATATCCTACACTTACACGCATATATACACTCACTAAACACATATACATATATACACCTACACACACATACATACACCTACACACACATGCATACACCTACACACACATACATACACCTACACACACATACATACACCTACACACATACATACACCTACACACATACATACACCTACACACATACACACACAAATACACAAACAAGCACACACACTTACACACTCACATACACACAACTACCCACACACCACTCATGGACACAAACACACATACCCCCTACACACATACCCCCCACACACAAACACACACGCCTACATATACACGCACACTCGTGATTGCGAAAACCATAATTTTAATTCAAAATGACAAAAGTAAAATTAATTTTTTTTTTTTTTTTAATTATAAGATACGTATGAGGCAGTGAGAAGCAAAGGGATGTAAGTGGATATTTTCAAGTTTTGAGTAAGACTCGTTTAAAGATAACATCCTAGGTAGGCTTTCATTGATTTTTTTTTCTAAATCTTGCTCTACAGCAGCACCCCCACCAGGGCTACTAGTACTATCTCTTGCCCCAAGACAGAAGAGAAGTTACCCTGCTATTTGTACTGGTTATCTCCAAATTTTAAAATTTGCCACTTACATCCCTTTGTTTCTCACTACCTCATATAATATTTAATTCCTAGCTTGCGAAAACAGTTCTTAAATCATTTCGGGGTTTGAGTTTCGTCTCTTCCTAAACAAGGAGCTTCTGAAAGGACTCCTTTATAGGCACGAGAGGGCAATGGGGAGGGGCGACTACGGGCCCATCATTTGGAGGGGTCAGTCCCCCCCCCCCCTGGTCTTTAAAAATTAATGTTTTTTCATAAAATCGGACTTGGTTTTTGTTGTTATCCGATGATAAAAAAAATTTCAATCTTTGACTCTGGTCCCCCCCCCCCCCCCCCCACCGCCAATGAAAATTGAAAATCACGGGACTGAGCAAGTGAACTTTTTTTCCCAAATAGCTCTTCCCGGTAATTTTTCGAAACTGAAGTCCTCACAACGGGTGTTCATTTTCGAACGCTTATTGAACGGAAATATAAGTATGGAACTTGAAGAAATGTGCCTCTGAAATTTGAACAGTGTATTGCTTGAATCAAATGAAATGTGTTCTTGATAAATATAAATTATTACGTGTTGACAAAAAAGAAAGGTTATTTCAAATAAGCCCAGGGCCGAAAATGAAGAAAGTTTAAATCAGTTGAAATTGAAAGAGCGCAGTGAGATTTGTTTCTGGGTGCAGTAATTATTTGCCTTCGTGTCCCAGCCGTCAAAATATTAAGTCGTAAAGTCTGACGAAATTTTAAGATAGTAACCAAATTTTGTGAGTATTGGTTAGAAATAGCAGACAACTTTCACACGCTTTGCAGATGGATGTCTTGCCACGGTGAAATTACGTGGTGCCTTTATTTCTCGCCAAGTCGCTAAATTTGGCGCTTTTCTTTCCATTTCTTCAGACTTTAATACCTCCTATTTCGACAATAGGGACACGAATGCAAATCAGTTTTGGGTCAAAAAATATCTTCGATATTTGACAAGGGCGGATTCAAGAGGGGAGGGGGTCAAAGGGTCAGCTGACCCTCCCCCCCCCCCTGTGATGAGAACTTTTCCTTAAGTTACGAAGCCGTTTGCAGTACGTAGGAGAAGTTATAGTGTAAAAACGTTTCCATAAAATATTTTTTTTTCCTTACTTAGTATTATTATTTTTGAACTTTGTAGGAACCTTGCAGACCTAATTGATGAAAATAAAAATCGATTTAAAAGTTGAAGAAATGCCAGGAGAAAGTTAAGCTCAAAGTTGGCTGAAAAATTTAAAGGGGTACGAGCACCGCATATATATATATATATATATATATATATATATATATATATATATATATATATATATATATATATATATATATATATATATATATATATATATAAATTAGTTTGAATTTTGACATCTTGAATTCAAATTATGTTTTTCGCAATCACGAGTGTGTGTATGTAGGCGTGTGTGTATGTGGAGGGGGGGGTATGTGTATGTGTGTGTAGGCATGTATGTTTGTGTCTGTGTGCAGGCATAAGTCTGTGAGTAGTTCCGTGTATGAATGTGTGTGTATGTGGAGGGGGGTATGTGTATGTGTGTGTAGGCATGTGTGTTTGTGTCTGTGTGCTGGCATAAATGTGTGGGTAGTTGTGTGTATGAATGTGTGTGTGGGGGTATGTGTATCTAGGTATATGTGTTTGTGTCTGTATGCAGGCATGAATGTGTGGGTAGTTGTGTGTATGTGTAGGTGTCTGTATGTATGCATGAATGTGTGAGTAGTTGTGTGTATGTTTTTTGTGTTTGTGTATGTGTAGGTGTCTGTATGTATGTATGCATGTGTCTGTAGGTGTATGTGTGTATGTGTATATGTGTGTATGTGTTTGTGTGCGTGCGTGTGTGTGTGTAGTTGTGTATGTACGCGCGCATGTGTAGGACATGGATGCAACCAGGAGACAACTTTCGCTACAGGAGCAGCATCGTGAGGAGCCGGTCGACGGTGATGCTGCAGAGGGTGGCGGTGGGAAAATAAAATCAAAGGACATCAAAACAATCAAATGAAAGCAATAAGCAATCGTGATTGCTCAAAAAAAAAAGTGAATCTTTTTGTCAAAATGCCTGTTCTCCAAGAGTTCATATCTTATCACAAAATAAAAAGATTTCCTTTACAATGATAACTCTAAAACGCGTGTCTGCAATGTTTTGGATATTTGTACTTTTTTTTTGCAGTTACTGTTTCTTGTTTTCATAGAAACAAACATTTTCTTGACACATTAAATGTAAAAAATGTTTAATTTCATTTATTTGAAAAATTTTGTCATTTTAAACATGGATAATAGCATATTAAACAATTAACACATTTAAATTTATAATTTTCAAGATAATAATTTTTATTAGAATGTATTAATAGGTAATCTTAATATATAAAAATCAATGTCCTGAGATAACATATATATATATATATATATATATATATATATATATATATACATATATATATATATATATATATATATATATATATATATATATATATATATATATACATATATATATATATATATATATATACATATATATATATATATATATATATATATATATATATATATATATATATATATATATATATATATATATATATATATATATCAACGCACAGCCGAAACCACTGAAGCTTCCGACTTGAAATTTGGCAGGCATGTCCGCATGATTACGAAAGTAACCACTAAGAAAGGATTTTTCGAAATCTCAATTAGTTCGGGAGAAATTAATTAAAATCTCTTAATTTCTGCGAAATTAAAACCTGTCATTGAATTCAAATCCCTTATTTTCGAAGGCTTTAATCCATTCAAATCATTATTCAGTACTTTATCTCAACTTTTGGTCGATAGCAAACTATAAATTTGATATTGTTTTTGTTTCTCACGTAGATCTTCGAGGCTTTTCTCAAGCCAAATCATTATGTTTCTGTCTATTGCTTTCATTTTTCAAAACTAGAAACGAAGTTTTTAAGAATATCATCACAGGCGGACTATCCTTTTGAATTTAGAAGAGTGCAGTTTCCTGTTAAAGTTTGCTTTGCAATAACCATTAATAAGTCACAAGGACAGACATTAAAAGTAGCAGGGACCGATTTAAGAGAAGACTCTTTTTCACACGGCCAATGTTACGTAGCTTGCTCCAAAGTCCATCAAGCAGCTTAATAATTTTAGCACCAGAAAAAAAAACTAAAAATGTTGTATGCAAAGAAGTTCTTGCTTAAACATAGGTTGTATCAATAAAATGTGGATGGCCTGTGTTTGCAAAGATAATCAATACTTTAAAAGGATCGTTAATAACAGTTAAAGATCGGTTAAGGACAAAGGCATATATGTAAGGAGTCCAGGGGCCCCGGGATCCCACCAAATTAGAAAAAGTTGTAGGTAATACGTAATTATTATAGGGGATTTTCGAAACCAGGTGCACCAAGCACTGTTAACCCCTGCTAATTCCATTACCCGAGCAATGCCGGGTACGGGAATGCTAGTTTAATATAATGACAAAACAAATATCATAGGTAATACAATATTTGAAGAAAGTTCAATTTATACTTTGTTTTTCTTCCACTTTACTGTTCAATGAAACCTGACCCCCCCTTACAAAAATTTCTGGATCCGCCCCTGATATTTGACCTTTGTATGATTCGTTCGTGTGCTTCCCTGGTTAGTGTGGGAGCGCGTTGTTTGGTAATGAATACAACTCGTCAAGCCATTTTTACTTTCTTCTATATCTAATATATAGAAGAAAGTATTGGATTCGTGCAAATTTTCGAATTTCGAATTTTGACGGATTCGAACATTTTGAGGTGTGCTGAGTCCATTTCGACTATTTTTGGAAAATGTCTGTCTGTCTGTGTGTATGTGTGTGTGTGTGTGTATGTGTGTCACGTCTGTGTGTGACCAGTTTTTGTGGCCGCTCTACAGCAAAAACTACCGCATGAAATCGAACGAAATTCGGTACACATATGTGCCCCTATGTGAACTTGTGCCCATTGGTTTTTGGCGCGAATGCCTCCAAGGGGGGTGGAGCAATGGGACGTTTTTTGAGTTACGCGTGCTTGCTATTCCTCAAGAAGTAACTGGTGGAATCAAACAAAATTTGGTCCACATGTTGCCCCTAACAAGAGCAGATGCTGATTCAATTTTGGTGCCAATAGCTCAAACGGGGGTTGAATTATAGAACGTTTTTTGTCGTCCATTGTGACTGCTGTATCTCAAGAAATAACGAACGGAATGAAAGAAAAATTTATCGGCAAGTAGCCCTTAGTGGGTATAAGAACTGATTTTATTTTGGTGTCAACAGCTAGAAAGGGGGTAGCGCAATCGCCCGTTCTTTTTTTTCCATTGTGAGTGCCCTATCTAAAGAAGTAATGCTACGTTCTGGTTGAAATTTGGAATATATGTGAATCCATACGTAAACAGGTTTTGGTTCAATTTTGACACCAATCGCTCCAAGGTGTTTTTTTTTTTTTTTTTTTTTTGCGAATAAAAATAGCTTTATTAATGCAACAAAATAAGAAAGATAAATCGTAATACATTGTCGCGTCTGCGTATTTCTCGTGATTTTAATTGTATGGAAATGATCGGAAATATTATCTCAATGATTTAAAATTTTTAACTGTTGCCATCTTATGTTTGTTAATAAATAAAATATTTGTAATTAATTCAAGTAAGGCTTTTAAAGTAACTTTCAATTTTCGCTCTTTGCTTTGCTTTAACAATAATTCAGACAGTGGGATGGTCGTCAAGTTTTTGCATGTGTCATTTTGTTTTTGTTAGGAATATTGCTTCCTCGTCAAGCATGGGGAGGGATCAGAAAAAGGAAAAATATAGAAGAAAGTTTCGTGATGGCCACAACATACTAGTTGTTTTCTTCGCGGCCCTCCCTGAACAAGCTCATCTGTTAGACCCAAAATGGCGGGGGTGACCGGTCCAGAGTTTTAGTCTATTTGCCGCGGCTTCGTGTTCCGCATGGGAGAAGACAATGAAACGCTTTCTTCCCGCCAGAATGTATTTAGGTCTTTTTTTCCCGCACTTTCCCGCCGAGGAATCTTTCGACACAATGTTCTTTATTACGACAATTCGTATTTTGCTCCGCGCGTAGAAACGACATAACTCTTGAAAACAAAGACGCATCGAGGCAGGAGGGACGATATTTTATGGTTGTACGTTTGCAGTAGTAGAGGGGGGGGACCCAGGGGGCACGTGCCCCCCCCAAAAGGATTAATTAATTTAACTATTTTATGTATTATTTTTTAATTGACTTCTCTTTTGCATTTTTTTTACATATGTAGTTAATTAAAAAGAACACAAAAAACACACACAGCAAATCTTTACTAATAATAAAGCACATACTCCGCCTACACTCACACAAACACTCGTACACACAACTACCCACACACTCATGCCTGCACACAGACACAAACACACATGCCTACATTCACATATATACCACAAACACACACACACACGTGATTGCGAAAAACATAATTTGAATTCAAAATAACAAAATTCAAATTATTATTATTATTATTATTTAATATGGAGCATAAAATAAATAAGGTGAAGTATCGTGATGGTGAAGTCATACTATTTCTAAAATATATTTACACGGAAAAGATTGAAATGAATATATTTATGAAAAAAAAATAGATGCAAAAACTTCAAGACTGTAGTTAAACTCAAAATTAAGAACGAAACATTGATACCGTTTTTTAATAGTAAGTTACCGCCCTAAAGCCAGGGCTAAGGTATCAATACTTAAAATACACCGCCAGCTCAGTTATTCCATCCGAGGACTTCGGTTTCGTGCTTTTTAGCACTCATCCGCCCGGAATAGGAATCACATAAGCTGGAGGCGAAAAACCTCTTAAGGGAGCCAAGAGAGCCAAACAAACTGGTAGCTAATGCAAATCTTAAGGGAGCCAAGAGAGCCAAACAAACTGGTAGCTAATGCAAATCTTAAGGGAGCCAAGAGAGCCAAACAAACTGGTAGCTAATGCAAATCTTAAGGGAGCCAAGAGATCCAAACAAACTGGTAGCTAATGCAAATCTTAAGAGAGCCAAGAGAGCCAAACAAACTGGTAGCTAATGCAAATCTTAAGGGAGCCAAGAGAGCCAAACAAACTGGTAGCTAATGCAAATCTTAAGAGAGCCAAGAGAGCCAAACAAACTGGTAGCTAATGCAAATCTTAAGGGAGCCAAGAGAGCCAAACAAACTGGTAGCTAATGCAAATCTTAAGGGAGCCAAGAGAGCCAAACAAACTGGTAGCTAATGCAAATCTTAAGGGAGCCAAGAGAGCCAAACAAACTGGTAGCTAATGCAAATCTTAAGGGAGCCAAGAGAGCCAAACAAACTGGTAGCTAATGCAAATCTTAAGAGAGCCAAGAGAGCCAAACAAACTGGTAGCTAATGCAAATCTTAAGGGAGCCAAGAGAGCCAAACAAACTGGTAGCTAATGCAAATCTTAAGGGAGCCAAGACAGCCAAACAAACTGGTAGCTAATGCAAATCTTAAGGGAGCCAAGAGAGCCAAACAAACTGGTAGCTAATGCAAATCTTAAGGGAGCCAAGAGAGCCAAACAAACTGGTAGCTAATGCAAATCTTAAGGAAGCCAAGAGATCCAAACAAACTGGTAGCTAATGCAAATCTTAAGGGAGCCAAGAGAGCCAAACAAACTGGTAGCTAATGCAAATCTTAAGGGAGCCAAGAGATCCAAACAAACTGGTAGCTAATGCAAATCTTAAGGGAGCCAAGAGAGCCAAACAAACTGGTAGCTAATGCAAATCTTAAGGGAGCCAAGAGAGCCAAACAAACTGGTAGCTAATGCAAATCTTAAGGGAGCCAAGAGATCCAAACAAACTGGTAGCTAATGCAAATCTTAAGGGAGCCAAGAGAGCCAAACAAACTGGTAGCTAATGCAAATCTTAAGGGAGCCAAGAGAGCCAAACAAACTGGTAGCTAATGCAAATCTTAAGGGAGCCAAGAGAGCCAAACAAACTGGTAGCTAATGCAAATCTTAAGGGAGCCAAGAGAGCCAAACAAACTGGTAGCTAATGCAAATCTTAAGGGAGCCAAGAGATCCAAACAAACTGGTAGCTAATGCAAATCTTAAGGGAGCCAAGAGAGCCAAACAAACTGGTAGCTAATGCAAATCTTAAGGGAGCCAAGAGAGCCAAACAAACTGGTAGCTAATGCAAATCTTAAGGGAGCCAAGAGAGCCAAACAAACTGGTAGCTAATGCAAATCTTAAGGGAGCCAAGAGAGCCAAACAAACTGGTAGCTAATGCAAATCTTAAGGGAGCCAAGAGAGCCAAACAAACTGGTAGCTAATGCAAATCTTAAGGGAGCCAAGAGATCCAAACAAACTGGTAGCTAATGCAAATCTTAAGGGAGCCAAGAGAGCCAAACAAACTGGTAGCTAATGCAAATCTTAAGGGAGCCAAGAGATCCAAACAAACTGGTAGCTAATGCAAATCTTAAGGGAGCCAAGAGAGCCAAACAAACTGGTAGCTAATGCAAATCTTAAGGGAGCCAAGAGATCCAAACAAACTGGTAGCTAATGCAAATCTTAAGGGAGCCAAGAGAGCCAAACAAACTGGTAGCTAATGCAAATCTTAAGGGAGCCAAGAGAGCCAAACAAACTGGTAGCTAATGCAAATCTTAAGGGAGCCAAGAGATCCAAACAAACTGGTAGCTAATGCAAATCTTAAGGGAGCCAAGAGAGCCAAACAAACTGGTAGCTAATGCAAATCTTAAGGGAGCCAAGAGATCCAAACAAACTGGTAGCTAATGCAAATCTTAAGGGAGCCAAGAGATCCAAACAAACTGGTAGCTAATGCAAATCTTAAGGGAGCCAAGAGATCCAAACAAACTGGTAGCTAATGCAAATCTTAAGGGAGCCAAGAGAGCCAAACAAACTGGTAGCTAATGCAAATCTTAAGGGAGCCAAGAGAGCCAAACAAACTGGTAGCTAATGCAAATCTTAAGGGAGCCAAGAGAGCCAAACAAACTGGTAGCTAATGCAAATCTTAAGGGAGCCAAGAGAGCCAAACAAACTGGTAGCTAATGCAAATCTTAAGGGAGCCAAGAGATCCAAACAAACTGGTAGCTAATGCAAATCTTAAGGGAGCCAAGAGAGCCAAACAAACTGGTAGCTAATGCAAATCTTAAGGGAGCCAAGAGATCCAAACAAACTGGTAGCTAATGCAAATCTTAAGGGAGCCAAGAGAGCCAAACAAACTGGTAGCTAATGCAAATCTTAAGGGAGCCAAGAGATCCAAACAAACTGGTAGCTAATGCAAATCTTAAGGGAGCCAAGAGAGCCAAACAAACTGGTAGCTAATGCAAATCTTAAGGGAGCCAAGAGAGCCAAACAAACTGGTAGCTAATGCAAATCTTAAGGGAGCCAAGAGATCCAAACAAACTGGTAGCTAATGCAAATCTTAAGGGAGCCAAGAGAGCCAAACAAACTGGTAGCTAATGCAAATCTTAAGGGAGCCAAGAGATCCAAACAAACTGGTAGCTAATGCAAATCTTAAGGGAGCCAAGAGAGCCAAACAAACTGGTAGCTAATGCAAATCTTAAGGGAGCCAAGAGAGCCAAACAAACTGGTAGCTAATGCAAATCTTAAGGGAGCCAAGAGAGCCAAACAAACTGGTAGCTAATGCAAATCTTAAGGGAGCCAAGAGATCCAAACAAACTGGTAGCTAATGCAAATCTTAAGAGAGCCAAGAGAGCCAAACAAACTGGTAGCTAAAGCAAATCTTAAGGGAGCCAAGAGAGCCAAACAAACTGGTAGCTAATGCAAATCTTAAGGGAGCCAAGAGAGCCAAACAAACTGGTAGCTAATGCAAATCTTAAGGGAGCCAAGAGAGCCAAACAAACTGGTAGCTAATGCAAATCTTAAGGGAGCCAAGAGAGCCAAACAAACTGGTAGCTAATGCAAATCTTAAGAGAGCCAAGAGAGCCAAACAAACTGGTAGCTAATGCAAATCTTAAGGGAGCCAAGAGAGCCAAACAAACTGGTAGCTAATGCAAATCTTAAGGGAGCCAAGAGAGCCAAACAAACTGGTAGCTAATGCAAATCTTAAGGAAGCCAAGAGATCCAAACAAACTGGTAGCTAATGCAAATCTTAAGGGAGCCAAGAGAGCCAAACAAACTGGTAGCTAATGCAAATCTTAAGGGAGCCAAGAGATCCAAACAAACTGGTAGCTAATGCAAATCTTAAGGGAGCCAAGAGAGCCAAACAAACTGGTAGCTAATGCAAATCTTAAGGGAGCCAAGAGAGCCAAACAAACTGGTAGCTAATGCAAATCTTAAGGGAGCCAAGAGATCCAAACAAACTGGTAGCTAATGCAAATCTTAAGGGAGCCAAGAGAGCCAAACAAACTGGTAGCTAATGCAAATCTTAAGGGAGCCAAGAGAGCCAAACAAACTGGTAGCTAATGCAAATCTTAAGGGAGCCAAGAGAGCCAAACAAACTGGTAGCTAATGCAAATCTTAAGGGAACCAAGAGAGCCAAACAAACTGGTAGCTAATGCAAATCTTAAGGGAGCCAAGAGATCCAAACAAACTGGTAGCTAATGCAAATCTTAAGGGAGCCAAGAGAGCCAAACAAACTGGTAGCTAATGCAAATCTTAAGGGAGCCAAGAGAGCCAAACAAACTGGTAGCTAATGCAAATCTTAAGGGAGCCAAGAGAGCCAAACAAACTGGTAGCTAATGCAAATCTTAAGGGAGCCAAGAGAGCCAAACAAACTGGTAGCTAATGCAAATCTTAAGGGAGCCAAGAGAGCCAAACAAACTGGTAGCTAATGCAAATCTTAAGGGAGCCAAGAGATCCAAACAAACTGGTAGCTAATGCAAATCTTAAGGGAGCCAAGAGAGCCAAACAAACTGGTAGCTAATGCAAATCTTAAGGGAGCCAAGAGATCCAAACAAACTGGTAGCTAATGCAAATCTTAAGGGAGCCAAGAGAGCCAAACAAACTGGTAGCTAATGCAAATCTTAAGGGAGCCAAGAGAGCCAAACAAACTGGTAGCTAATGCAAATCTTAAGGGAGCCAAGAGATCCAAACAAACTGGTAGCTAATGCAAATCTTAAGGGAGCCAAGAGAGCCAAACAAACTGGTAGCTAATGCAAATCTTAAGGGAGCCAAGAGATCCAAACAAACTGGTAGCTAATGCAAATCTTAAGGGAGCCAAGAGATCCAAACAAACTGGTAGCTAATGCAAATCTTAAGGGAGCCAAGAGATCCAAACAAACTGGTAGCTAATGCAAATCTTAAGGGAGCCAAGAGAGCCAAACAAACTGGTAGCTAATGCAAATCTTAAGGGAGCCAAGAGAGCCAAACAAACTGGTAGCTAATGCAAATCTTAAGGGAGCCAAGAGAGCCAAACAAACTGGTAGCTAATGCAAATCTTAAGGGAGCCAAGAGAGCCAAACAAACTGGTAGCTAATGCAAATCTTAAGGGAGCCAAGAGATCCAAACAAACTGGTAGCTAATGCAAATCTTAAGGGAGCCAAGAGAGCCAAACAAACTGGTAGCTAATGCAAATCTTAAGGGAGCCAAGAGATCCAAACAAACTGGTAGCTAATGCAAATCTTAAGGGAGCCAAGAGAGCCAAACAAACTGGTAGCTAATGCAAATCTTAAGGGAGCCAAGAGATCCAAACAAACTGGTAGCTAATGCAAATCTTAAGGGAGCCAAGAGAGCCAAACAAACTGGTAGCTAATGCAAATCTTAAGGGAGCCAAGAGAGCCAAACAAACTGGTAGCTAATGCAAATCTTAAGGGAGCCAAGAGATCCAAACAAACTGGTAGCTAATGCAAATCTTAAGGGAGCCAAGAGAGCCAAACAAACTGGTAGCTAATGCAAATCTTAAGGGAGCCAAGAGATCCAAACAAACTGGTAGCTAATGCAAATCTTAAGGGAGCCAAGAGAGCCAAACAAACTGGTAGCTAATGCAAATCTTAAGGGAGCCAAGAGAGCCAAACAAACTGGTAGCTAATGCAAATCTTAAGAGAGCCAAGAGAGCCAAACAAACTGGTAGCTAATGCAAATCTTAAGGGAGCCAAGAGATCCAAACAAACTGGTAGCTAATGCAAATCTTAAGAGAGCCAAGAGAGCCAAACAAACTGGTAGCTAATGCAAATCTTAAGGGAGCCAAGAGAGCCAAACAAACTGGTAGCTAATGCAAATCTTAAGGGAGCCAAGAGAGCCAAACAAACTGGTAGCTAATGCAAATCTTAAGAGAGCCAAGAGAGCCAAACAAACTGGTAGCTAATGCAAATCTTAAGGGAGCCAAGAGAGCCAAACAAACTGGTAGCTAATGCAAATCTTAAGGGAGCCAAGAGAGCCAAACAAACTGGTAGCTAATGCAAATCTTAAGAGAGCCAAGAGAGCCAAACAAACTGGTAGCTATTGCAAATCTTAAGGGAGCCAAGAGAGCCAAACAAACTGGTAGCTAATGCAAATCTTAAGGGAGCCAAGAGAGCCAAACAAACTGGTAGCTAATGCAAATCTTAAGGGAGCCAAGAGAGCCAAACAAACTGGTAGCTAATGCAAATCTTAAGGGAGCCAAGAGAGCCAAACAAGCTGGTAGCTAATGCAAATCTTAAGGGAGCCAAGAGAGCCAAACAAACTGGTAGCTAATGCAAATCTTAAGGGAGCCAAGAGAGCCAAACAAACTGGTAGCTAATGCAAATCTTAAGGGAGCCAAGAGAGCCAAACAAACTGGTAGCTAATGCAAATCTTAAGGGAGCCAAGAGAGCCAAACAAGCTGGTAGCTAATGCAAATCTTAAGGGAGCCAAGAGAGCCAAACAAGCTGGTAGCTAATGCAAATCTTAAGGGAGCCAAGAGAGCCAAACAAACTGGTAGCTAATGCAAATCTTAAGGGAGCCAAGAGAGCCAAACAAACTGGTAGCTAATGCAAATCTTAAGGGAGCCAAGAGAGCCAAACAAACTGGTAGCTAATGCAAATCTTAAGGGAGCCAAGAGAGCCAAACAAGCTGGTAGCTAATGCAAATCTTAAGGGAGCCAAGAGAGCCAAACAAGCTGGTAGCTAATGCAAATCTTAAGGGAGCCAAGAGAGCCAAACAAGCTGGTAGCTAATGCAAATCTTAAGGGAGCCAAGAGAGCCAAACAAGCTGGTAGCTAATGCAAATCTTAAGGGAGCCAAGAGAGCCAAACAAACTGGTAGCTAATGCAAATCTTAAGAGAGCCAAGAGAGCCAAACAAACTGGTAGCTAATGCAAATCTTAAGGGAGCCAAGAGAGCCAAACAAACTGGTAGCTAATGCAAATCTTAAGGGAGCCAAGAGAGCCAAACAAACTGGTAGCTAATGCAAATCTTAAGGGAGCCAAGAGAGCCAAACAAACTGGTAGCTAATGCAAATCTTAAGGGAGCCAAGAGAGCCAAACAAACTGGTAGCTAATGCAGAATTAGCAAACCTCTTGGCTCCCTTAAGAGGTTTTTCGCCTCCAGCTCATGTGATTCCTATTCCGGGCTGATGAGTGCTAAAAAACACGAAACCAAAGTCCTCGGATGGAAAAACTGAGCTGGCGGTGTATTTTAATTATTGATATTGTTATCTGAATAGATTTGTTATCGATGTAATGTACGTGAAAGTTTTGAAGAACCTGGGTCCAACTATTTTTTGAGCAATCACGATTGCTTATTGTTCTCATTTGACTGTTTTTGGCGTTACGCTGATTTTTCCCACCGCCACTCTCCGCACCATCACCGTCGACCGGCTCCTCACGATGCTGCTCCTCTAGCGAAAGCCATCTCCAGGTTGCATCCATGTCCTACACACACGCGCATACATACACAACTACACACACACACACACATACACACACACACATACACATATACACGCACAAACACATACACACACAAACACATACACACACATACACACATTCAAACACTTACACACACGCATACATACAGACACCCACACATACACACACACACACACAACTACCCACACATTCATGCATGCACACAGACACAAACACATATGCCTACACACACATACACATACCCCCCCCCACACACATTCATACATACACACACATACACATAACCCGTACACACAAACACACACGCGTACATACACACACTCGTGATTGCGAAAAACATAATTTGAATTCAAGATGTCAAAGTTAAAATTAATTTTTTTTAATTTATAACTGCATTATGGTTATGTATGATTATATTTATTGTTTTCGCGTCGAGTTTAGAAATGACGTTCAAAAGTAGTACCGATGGTCTTCAAAGAATAAAATTATTTTTTACTTTTTAGAGCAATTTCCAGCTGCAGTTTTGAAGTCGGTTCTTATTTTTTCTTTCAAAAATGTTTGATTCTTTTAATGTTTTCAAAACCAGCGGGCGAAACGGATTGATTGTTCTCGATATGGAGGACAATGCTCACGATCCAATTTTATGACTTTTTCGGAAAAATGTTCGCCATAATGGAATGGGGGGTGTCGAAGGGGAGGTAGCCATGGATACGAGGAGTAAATAGCAGTTATTCGAAGCGAGTTCCAATTACGAAAATGCGCTTTGCATCCAAGGGTTTCAACCCGGGTAAAATTGGAATGAGGAATGTTAGTCTCGTGTAACTTTTTCATGGTGCATAAAGTTAGGAGTTCAGAAAGACAGAAATGTCGCTGAAACCTTCCATATGGCTTCAAATTATGTGATCGCAAAAATAAGTACGTTTTTAAAAACGTTTAAAACAAAATTAAAAAAAAAAATTAGTTTGAATTTTGAGTGTGTGTGTGTCTGTAGGCGTGTGTGCTTGCGTGTAGGGGGTTTGTGTGTTAGTGTGTAGGGGGTATGTGTGTTAGTGTGTAGGGGGTATGTGTAAGTGTGTGTGGGTAGTTGTGTGTATGATTGTTTGTGTGCGTGAGGGCGGGGTATATGTACGTGTGTGTAGGCATATGTGTTTGTGTCTGTGTGCATGAATATGTGGGTAGTTGTGTGTGTATGTGTAGGTGTCTGTATGTATGTGTGTGTATGTGTTTGTGTGTGTGTTTGTGTGTGTGTTTATGTGTTTGTGTGTGTGTATGTGTTTCTGTATGTGTTTAAGTGTATGTGTGTGTATGTAATTGTGTGTGTGTGTAGTTGTGTATGTGCGTGCGTGTAGGTAGGATATGGATGCAAGCTGGAGATGGCTTTTGCTATAGGTGCAGCATCGTATAGGCGCAGCAATAAATTAAAAATTAAATTAATTTGAGTTTTGTCATCTTGAAATCAAATTATGTTTTTCGCAATCACGAGTGTGTGTGTGTGTGTGTATGTGTGTGTGTGTGTGTGTGTGTGTAGGCGTGTGTGTTTGTGTGTGTGGGGGAAGGCTATGTGTGTTTGTGTGTAGGGGATGTGTATGTGTGTGTAGGCATGTGTATTTGTGTCTGTGTGCAGGCATGAATGTATGGGTAGTTGTGTGTATGTGTTTGTGTGTTAATGTGTAAGTGTCTGTATGTATGCGCGTGTGTATGTGTGTTTAGGTGTATGTGTGTATGTGTTTGTGTGTATGTATGTGTGTATGTGTGTGTGTGCGTGCGTGTGTATGTATGTGTGTATGTGTGTGTGTGCGTGCGTGTGTGTGTGTAGTTGTGTATGTATGCGCGTGTGTGCAGGACATGGATGCAACCAGGAGACGGTTTTCGCTATAGGAGCAGCATCGTGAGGAACCGGTCGACGGTGTTGCTGCGGAGGGTGCTGGCGGGAAAATAAAATGATAGCACATCAAAACAGTCAAATGAAAGCAATAAGCAATCGTGGTTGCTCAAAAAAAAATATCATGCAAAAGTTTTCCTTCCAAACAATGACGACAGAAAATAATTTCAAGAAAATGAAATGAAAAAGATGGGTTCAAAAAGCGTAACCATGGGAACACGAAATAAAATAAGTTTAAGAAATTAAACTGAGAAAGATAAAAAGAAACAATAGGTTCAAAAAGCGTAACCGTGGAAAAGCGAAAAAAAAAAAAAAAAAATTAACAACTTGATTGCAGATGAGATTTTCAGAACTTGATTTAAAAAGGCTTGTAACTTTTTTTTCCCTTGGAGATAGAAGCTTAATTTTTCGACCATAAGCCGGGATGAATCTGGAGTAAAAAATGTCACTCTAGGAAAACAAAAACTGTGGGACAACTCTTACACGTTTTATCGATAAATTTAATAAAGAAAGTAGTGCCGAAATTTCAGCTAAGCCTAAACACATTCGAGCTTAAAAAGCAAATAACTCCCGCCGTAAGTAGGTTAGAAACAAATTGCGTAGAACGCGTGAAATTCTACTCTTTCCAAAAAATATAATATTGTACAAGTACAATTTTTTATTCTCATATTCAGGAATTTATGTGAACATTACTTCCAGTTTTAAAATTTCTGTTTTGTTTATTAGGTTTTATTTTTTCTTTTTTAAAAATTCTGCTTTTGTTTTCTAAAAACAACCGATACTATTTTTCACAGATTGAAATAAAGAAAGGAATAAAAAAGGAACTATTCATCGATTTTTTTTTTCCGAACTGTTCTACAAAACTTTCTGGTACTAAAAGAAAGATACTATGAAAATTTCAGCGAAATCGGCCGGGTAGTTCTTGAGTTTTGAGCGTTCAAACAAACAGATGCTTTTTGGAGACTTTATTTTACATTATGTAGAGGTTTTGTTTTCATTCTCGAGCTTATCGTTTGGCAGCTTAGGATTCTGGTTTTTTTTTTAACGATTCCTACAGCTCACCTCATTGCTCGTAGAAACTTCGAGCAAACTTCATCTTATGCAGACAGTTCTAAGCTTTCGAATGAATTAAACTTAATAGGAATGAACTATCCCCCCCCCCCTCTATTATCAAATTTAAGTGAAAAATGGGCTTACAATCGGAATAAAAAAAGGAACAAAATCGAATTTTTGATCAATCACTTCGATGTGCACATCCCTATTCCACAAACTAATTTTGCGCCAAATTTCATGAACATCAATAGTCTAGGAGCTAAGCTCGTCACAGTTTCAGCTTTATTATTAGTTAAGAGAAGTCTATATTCTTCAATAACGACAATTTTTTTAAACAACTAAATTTAAAAAGTTTTAAACAAAACTTCTTAACAAAATTATTAATGCTCATGATGTCAAAAGACAACAATGCACAAAACTAAATGTAAATGTAATATCTCTCAGGGGAAAAGCTTTCATTTCTGATTAAAACAGAGAAATAAATGAAAGAATTTAATTAAAACGACGAACCTCGTAAAATTCATCACAATAACTAAGTTAAATCACCTCAAAAAATAATGAAAAAAAAAAAAACTTATTAAACTCTCCCTCTGTCTAAAAAGCAATAACAATTCGAATACATTGCCAAAACATGTTTTCAAAATAATATACAGTTAAATAAAAGCACACGAGAAATTAAAAAAATATGGTAATTGAATAATGCTATTTTGTTTTCTTCTCACTAATGGGTTCATATCCAAAATTTTAAAAGTATTTTTTTCTGAAAGAGCATGCTTAAAAACATAGGATCTGACCATTTTTTAAATAATTTGTTTAAGTTTAATATTTTAAAAAAATAAAAAATAATAATTTGAACTTTGACATCTTGAATTCAAATTATGTTTTCGCAATCACGAGTGTGTGTATGTAGGCGTATGTGTTTGTGTGTGGGGGGTATGTGTGTTTGTGTGTAGGGGGTATGTGTGTTTGTGTGTAGGGGGTATGTGTGTTTGTGTGCAGGCATGAATGTGTTTGTGTCTGTGTGCAGACATGAATGTGTGGGTAGTTGTGTGTATGTGTTTGTGTGTGTGTTTGTGTATGTGTTTGTGTGTGTGTATGTGTTTGTGTGTGTGTAGGTGTGTAGGTGTATGTGTGTGTATGTGTTTGTGTATGTGTAGTTGTTTATGTTTGTGTATGTGTGTAGGTGTATGTGTGTGAATGTGTTTGTGTATGTGTAGTTGTTTATGTATGCGCATGTGTGTAGGACATGGATGCAACCTGGAGACGGTTTTCGCTATAGAAGGAGCATCATGAGGAGCCGGTCGACGGTGGTGGTGCGGAGAGTGGCGGTGGGAAAATAAAATGATAGGACATCAAAACAGTCAAGTGAGAACAATAAGCAATCGTGATTGCTCAAAAAAAAATACTTAAATCGGTGATCTTTCATTGTTTATATTTTTTGCCGATGACATCACAAACGATGAAATGCCATTCAGTGTTGCCATTCACAGTGCAAAATATCTAATTCGCATCTTTCCTCACGTGTATTGGCAGTGATAGGGTGGGTAGCAAGCGTAGAGCGCAATTTTGATTCGCTGCTTGATTATCATAACGTGGATCCGTGGTAGAAAGATGCGCCAAAAGTACGTCATTTGTGACGTCATCAAGACCATGCCTTGTTTGAAAAATCGGACATTTTAATAAATTAATTTAAAAAAATACTGTTTTAAAAATGAAAGTATTTTCTGGTTCCATGTGATTTTTACTTCCTTTTACAAAAAAGGAAGTATTGTATTCGCGAAAAAATTTTCACTCAAAAATCAACCTTTATTTCCATTTTGCTCAGCCCCGAATGAATGTTGAATTTTTTTTTCAACCCGACCACACGTGGCTATGTGCCTAGGAACCTACAGACACCCGAAATATCCATTTTGACGATCCCCGAGTTAATTACAACGAATTTTCTAGTGACGTCCGTATGTACGTGCGTATGTGTGTATGTATCTCGCATAACTCAAAAACGGTATGTCCTAGAAAGTTGAAATTTGGTACGTAGACTCCTAGTAGGGTCTAGTTGTGCACCTCCATTTTTGGTTGCATTCGGGTGTTTCTAAAGGGGTCTTTTGCCCCTTTTTGGGGGGAAATCATTGTTAATTTTGATATAAACTCAAGTGGTGTTATAATTTGTCGGACACTTGGCGATATATCCCCAGCTTTTAGGTCGCCAAGTTTTGTCGCCAATTTGGCGACAAATTCGGCGATTTTTTTAATTTAAAATCTGGTTTCAGTTTGGCCACTGTAGGTGATATTTAGAGAGTAAACAATTGAATCACATTAAAATTGCCAATGATGGGGAAATGCATTAAATTGGAGTAAAATTAAGTCATGTGACCATTTCAATGACTAAAAGTAGTGCTTTTGACTGAAGGAAAACACCCCATTGATTAGTGCTATTTTTTGTTTTATTCTCACTAATTTTTAATTTTTGTGTTTTAAAATATTGCTTTGCGATGACAGACGATATTCTATACAAATGTACGTAAAAGATGCAAGCAGATCATAAATTAAAATCCAGCATTCATTTGAATTCTGACGTCTTGAATTCAAATTATGTTTTCCGCAACGACGAATGGCGATAGGACCCTACTCGTTGAGTTTCTTGTTTTTACAAACGGAATGGAAATGATCAAGAATTGTGCACCCGCCTTACTACGACTGGTGATTTTCTAGATTAGGTAATACAAGGTATATTCATAACTAGTGGTACCCGGACGGCTTTGCCCGTAATAGAAAAATTAAAAGGTCTTTTGGTTCGCCTGTATATTTACAAATAATGTGTGGTGAATTTTCTCGCCAATTGGCTCGTGCCCATGTTACGTTTTCATGTTATGATAATTTCGTAATTTACTTTTCCATCTTACGATAATTTTGTTCTTAAAATTGGAATAGAAAAAGAAAAAAATCGAATTTGAAAAATCGCTTCGAGGTGCACACCTTCATGCTACAAACTATTTCTCTGGAAAATTTCATGAAAATCGGAAGAACGGTCTAGGCGCTATGCGCGTCACAAACATCCTACAGACATCCAGACATCCTCCGGACAGAGAGACTTTCAGCTTTATTATTAGTGAAGAAAAGATAAAGATAAAGAAGAAAGAAATGGTGATTGGGAAGTGGTAATAAAAAGACGAAGATTTTATGTTCTATATCCACCGGTAGAGTTATCATAAAAATTATTTGCAACGTATAACTTTATGCAGCCTTGAATAATGTGAATGAGTCGTCTCGAAATGTTGTATTTAGATAAATGTTTGCTTTTTAAGTTCATCTATGTCGATATTTTTCTTGAAATAGCACAATTTTACAACCCCGCTCCGCTTTTTAAAGGAAAATCTGTTTCAGTTAAGCCTTGAATAAACGCAAACGCTTTGTAACATTGGCGACGAAAACGAATTTTTTTTTAAAAATGCTGTCTTTTTTAAAACAGGCGATACTTTTTTTCACAGATGTACGAATCAAATATAAGCAGGCAGTAAATTAAGGGGTGAAAGTACCTCAAAAATGGTGAAACGATCAAAAAAAAATTTTATTGCTTATTTCAAAACTGAAAACTATTCTGAACAGAGGGGAAAAGTTTCATTGCTTTAGTTCAAACATTTAAAAAACTATGAGTGGTTTTAGGCCATGCTCGCTATGTGTTCTTATGCAAAAGAAAAACTGTAAATTGCTTTTTCTCGATGATGATTTTTTTGTGTTTTCATGTCATTAAAATCCCTAAGGATTTTCTTCTATTAAACATACAGCTTTAAAGTAATACTTTTTGCAATTGGGATAACATAGCTGACCAAACTGTGCATGGGATAAACATTTTATAAATGACTCAAATGTTTAGAGCATGTTAAACCTTTAAAAACCAATTGGAAAAAACTTTGATTTTTTATATAATTAATCACAGAAAATTTTCTAATAAACTCATAGGTAAATGAATGCACAGATTTTTTAGAGATGATTATAGTGATCGTTTAGCAAAAAACTTGTTTTTAAATAATGCAAAAATAAAAAAGCCTTGAAGATTTTTAAAAATTGAAATTTTCCTCAATTTTTTGAATTTTTAAAAAAATTAGGCAATATTTTTTAATTTTGAAAATAATTATTAACTACGAAACAAGTATCCATGTTATGGTTTCAAAGGAATATAAAATTTACTTAAATTTTAAAAAAAAATGTTTGAAAGGTACTGTGATCTCTTTAAAAAAAAAGAAGAAAAGGAAAACCGCGGAACAATTTAATTTCGCTTTCTCCTCACTAGGTTTCAATGTTTCTTTTCCTATACTATTGCTTTCTGATAAACAGACGACATTTTTCACAATTACCGCGCAAACCCTCGCCAGCCAATGAACCAGCTGTCGACGATTCTTACAAGCACACCGGATCACGGAACGTACAAAAATCAAAATACCTTCATCACTGCCAAGAGCTGGGAAACAGAATAATCAAAAATGAAAAATATCCACAGACGATCGAGGAGTCTCGTCTGCCGAATTTACATTAACACATCCTTTTCGGAATCGCGTTTAAATATTTTATGATCGAGAACACCTGGAACAATGTACAAAAATCAAAATACAGTATACTCCCGATTATCCGTGCTAATCACCGGGCGGCGTAGCACGGATAGTCGAAAAACACGGATAATCGGAAAAATCATTTAAGGAATATGCAGGCTAACTATTAAAGGGGAAATGAGAAAAAACTATGTATATACTCGCACAAACCAGGAACTTTTCTTCGAAATGTATAGCCTAAAAAAATCGGTACGCACGCATACATATCCCCCCACACACGCCTACACACACACACACACACACACACACACACACACACACACATATATACTCGTGATTGCGAAAAACAGAATTTGAATTCAAGAGGTTAAAATTCAAATTATTTTTTTTTTTTAATTACTGTCTTTCTTAAAACAGGCGATACTTTTTTTCACAGGTGTGCGAATCAAATATAAGCAGGCAGTAAATTAAAAAAAAAAAGAAAAAGCCGCGGAACAATTCAATTTCGATTTCTCTAGACTAGGTGTTTTAATGTTTCTTTCCCTACACTATTGCTTTCTGATAAACAGACGACATTTTTCACAATTATTGCGCAAACCTTCGCCAGCCAATGCAACCACCTGTCGACGATTCTTACAAGCACACCAGATTACGGAACGTACAAAAATCAAAATACTTTCATCACTGCCAAGAGCTGGGAAACAGAATAATCAAAAATGAAAAATATTCACAGACGATCGAGGAATCTCGTCTGCCGAATTTACATTAACACATCCTTTTCGGAAGCGCGTTTAAATATTTTATGACCGAGAACACCTGGAACAATGTTCTTTTTCCGACAGATATTCATTTCCACGACAAAAGAAACAATTCCGTTTAATCTGAGATCTGTTATTGGAAACCGATGGGGGGCTCTGGGGAAGGCGTTGTTCGGGGAAATAAAAGTTTCGCTTGCTATTTCCGAGACTAGTTATGTAAAATGGATTCCGAGAATAGTTGTTTTAACGATTATTCATTGCAGTTCATTAATTCTCTTTCGATGGCTTTTTGTTTGTTGCATTTTGCTTTTCACCGAGATTCCTCCCCCCACCGCCCCCCCTTTTTACCCTGGTAGAGATAGTCCACGATTACAGTAAAATAAGGATGCGAAAATAAGCAAACTGGCCGATTACCGATTAATGATCATAATGATTATTTTTAATGCTACCAATTTCTCCATCATATTTTTACTTCCTTTTACAAAAAAGGAATTATTGTATTCGCGAAAAAAAGTTCATCCAAAAATCGGCATTCATTTCCATTTTGGCTCACCCCCGAATGAATGTTTTTTTTTTTTTTTTTTTTTTTTTTTTTTTTTTTTTTTTTTTTTGGACCCAACCACACGTGGATATATGCCAAGGAACCTACAGACACCCGAAATATCCATTTTGACGACCCCCAAATTAATTACAACGAAATTTCTCGTGACGTCTGTATGTAAGTATGTATGTGCGTATGTGTGTATGTATCTCGTATAACTCAAAAACGGGATGTCCTAGAAAGTTGAAATTTGTTACGTAGACTTTTAGTGGGGCCTCGTTGTGCACCTTTCCTTTTGGTTGCATTCGGATGTTCCTAAGGGGGTCTTTTGCCCCTTTTGGGGGGAAATCATTGTTAATTTCGATGTAAACTGAAGTGATGTTATAATTTGTCGGATACTTGGCGATACATCGCCAGTCTTTTGCTCGGCAAGTCTTGTCGCCAACTTCGCGATAAATTTGGCGATTTTTTTTTTCTAAATCTGGTTTCAATTTGGTTACTGTTGGTGATATTTAGAGAGTAAACTATGGAATCATATTAAAACTGCCAATAATGAGAAAATGACATTAAATTGGAGTAAAAGGAAGTCATGTGATGCACACATCAGCTCGTTTCTTTTATATTTTGACTTTTGAAATAGTTTATTTCTGAGAGATGATGTATTTTTTTCCACTTTCCTTATTTTCCAAAAATAATTTCAAAATTTCAACTTATTTCTTTGAGCCAATTTTCATATTATTGTGATTATGCTAACTGGATATGAAAATTTAAAAATATTAGGGGGTAGCCTGTGGTAGCACTTAAAGCTTAATTTTTTTTTTCATTGTTAATTGCCACTTAGTACAGAACTACCGACACGTAAAAAAAATTGCAACGTTGTATGCATGTCTTTATTTATTTAAATACCAGTGTCACCCGCACGACTTTGCCCGTAGTAGAAAATGAAAAGGTCTTTTGGTTTGCCTGTATAGTTACAAATAATGTATGATGAGTTTCTCGCCAACTGGCTTGCCTATGTTACGGTTCCACGTTATGACAACTTGGTCATTGACTCGGCCATATTCTGATATTTTTGCAAGGGAAAATGTTCTTAAAAATTGGAATAGAAAAAGAACCACATCGAATTTTTGAAACATCGCTTCGAGGTGCACACCCCCATGCTACAAACTAATTCTGTGCCAAATTTCATGAAAATCGGCCGAACGGTCTAGGCGCTATGCGCGTCACATCCTGACTGACAGACAGACATCCGGACAGACAGACAGACATCCAGACAGAGAGACTTTTTCCTTTATTATTAGTAAAGAGGAAAGAAATAATAATAAAACAACGTTACTTCAACCATCAATTTGTAAAAATAAATAAATAAGTAAATAATAAGAAAAGTATATACTGCACATACTATTTTTCCTTAAATGAAATAATATTTAATAACATCAATTTTTTTGTTGAATCAAAAATCGATTATTTTAAGAGTAAGTTGATGTAATCACATGTAAGGGTTGGAAGGAACAGAATAACTGAAAAAAATGTTTCCTCAAAAGTTGGGATGAGATTATCATAACATAAACAAAGGAGAAGATCCTTTCATATTCCATTCGATATTACGCTCTTTCTCAACTATTTGTTTCATTTTAACTCTGTACACTTTCATACCACATGCTGGAGCAGGGTAGACCGGGGCACGCTTACGCAATGCCCTTTTTTCAAAACGAATTATAACTGGAGAGCCAACAGTCATGACAAATTGATGCTGCTCCCTAGCACACACCCTCACAAGTTTTTGAGCATTAGTCGAGCATCGATGAGCCGCTATATAGATAGGCCGATGCATCTGCTTAAGTTTAGCCATTTTGGATCGGATTTTTCATTGTTGCACTACCAGGGTTACCACAGCAAAGTTTCGTGTTTCGCCAAATTTGAAGAAAATAATATTTTATTTTATAAACAATTCACGTGCCTCCAATAAGTTGCTCACAGTGAACAATCACCAACGCGATCACTCGCCAGAAAAGGCAACCACTCAAACACGCGCTTTCCGATCCAAAATGGCTGATCTTAAGCTGATGCGTCGGCTCGTATATATAGGGGCCTTAGGTCTAGCACGCAGAAAGAAAAATCTGTTTTCTACCAAGTAGAGTAAATTTTGAGTTGAATGTTTTGAAGCTTATTGTGAATAAATAATACTTAGTTAAAAAGGAACAAATATATAAAAATTAACAGAATTTTATCTTTTTTTTTTTTGAGAATTGTATTTGTATGAACTGAAATGTTATTAAATTTTTTTGCACGTTAAAAATAAACCCAAACTTGGCGAAGGGGCAAGTTTACGCGTTGACGTCTGAGCACCTTTACTCGCTGTGTCCTACTAAACATGCCTTGACGCTTTTTTCGCAATGAACTGTCTTAAAACGTTTTAGTGTTTTCAGGCTATTTGGTTTGGAAATCACCATTTAATTTTTACTTGAGCAACAAATTTGTATCTTATAGCTTACAATCTTGTAGTTCTGTCTTCATACCCGTTCAGCCTTCACTTTTTACATTATTCAGTCTGTAATAAATTTGCTTTATTTTAACGATGGTAAGACATTATGTTCTAAACACTAACAGAACCACGTTAGGTGTCAAAATAACTATGCGTAGTGCCCCGTGTCCGGGGCAAGTTTACGCACCCGACTTGGACTCAAAAATATTGTTTTTAACGGTTGAAAACACAAGCTGAGCAACAACTGAACATACCAATTTTGACTCCATTAACTGCTTCATAAAACCACAATGTCTAAAATTTCATAAGGTAAAACATAAAATTTAGAAAATTCATTGAAAAAAATCCTCCTAAACGTGTCCCGGTCTACACTAATGTTTGCCGAAAATTCCATTTATTGTTAACAAATCTATTCATCATTATTTCTAGTTGAAAGCATTTTTTAAAAAAATATTTTTCCCGCCGAGTAATCAGCGAATTGGCCGATTATTAATAATTGGCAAAGTGGCCGATTAATCGGCACATCCCTACAGTAAAACGTCTTTCATCCGACCGTATTTTTTTGGCAGTTTGCGAACAGTTATGCGGCTTACCTTTCTGCAATTGGCGAAAACTGTTATTGTTACAAATTCTGTAAATAGTAATTATTTTTGTGATTAATTTGTTGTAATCTGGCTAATTTTGGCGTTTGTTCCATTATTTTCATCTAAAACTATCGTAGTAACTTAACCTGTAAATAGTTTCTTGTAATGTACATACAGCCTCCTAACATTCGACTGAAGTATACGGTCCACCATTTCTGAATGAAAAGATCTGTGAATGGAATAAAAAGAAAATATGAGAAATTGGTAGAACATTGTAGGATTTTCTGGATATTTCTTTACTAGGTATAAAACGCCGGGTGTCTTGTGAATGGAGGGGAGAGTTAGTTTTGCTTTCTAACTGTGGAGTCTCGTTTTCAGCCGATCCGCTGGAAGTGTGTATTAGCCTTTGCGCTGTGTTTTTGCGTATTTTTGATATAAATACGTGTGTAACCGTTTAGTTTACGGTGTTAATTGATATTTGCTTAATTGCTATGGTTAATTTAGCAGTTGTAAACGATCTTTCTTGTACATAGTTGTAAGTAAATCTCCTGTGTTTTTCTCAAGAACTGTGTCGTCATTTAAAGAAATTTGAAGTTGCATTGAAAACTCGTAACATTATTATTATTTCTTTATTTCCAAAAGTATTTTGCAGACACTGTGTCCCCCTTTTATGCTTCCTGTGCTGTCATGTTCAGGCGCGGATTTTAGCACTTGGAGAGAATGTTGAGGTCCCAGTTGGCATCAGGTGGAGCCACTTTCGCTCTCACGTCACGACACTGCACTAAAGGCGCTTCATTTAGCCAAGAGTGTTTAAACCAAATAGACACTGGAGTGATCCTGCTGGTAAAAGGGAGACAGAGTAGCTAACGATCTTTTGCTTCTTGGAAATATACAGACTGTTCATTGGAACGCGGTTTCAAACCCGCGATTGCAGGCGTAAGAGGCGTGGTTTTGCTACGCTACAATCGTATTTAAATTGCAAGAAAGGAAATTAGAACTGTGCAGTGGAATGTCTTTTCTTGTGTAGCTTTTTTTTATTTCCTTTTACAAAAAAGGAAGTATTGTGTTCGCGAAAAAGTTTTCACCCAAAAATCGGCCTTTATTTCCATTTTGCTCACCCCCGAATGAATGTTGAGTTTTTTTTTTTTCGACCCGACCACACGTGGATATGTGCCTAGGAACGTATAGACGCCCGAAATATCCATTTTGACAACTCCCGAGTTACATACAACAAAAAGTCTGTATGTACGTATGTATGTGCGTACATACGTATGTACGTATGTATGTCGCATAACTCAAGAACGGTACGTCCTAGAAAGTTGAAATTTGGTACGTAGACTCCTAGGGGTGTTTTGTTGTACACCTCCCTTTTTGGTTGCATTCGGGTGTTTCTAAAGGGGTCTTTTGCCCCTTTTTGGGGGGAAATCATTGTTAATTTCGATGTAAACTGAAGTGGTGTTACAATTTGGCGGACACTTGACGATATAATGCCAGTCTTTTGGTCGCCAAGTTTTGGCGCCAATTTGAGGTTTTTTTTTAAAATCTGGTTTCAGTTTGGCCACTGTTGTTGATATTTAGAGAGTTAACTGTTGAACCATATTAAAATTGCCAATAATGGGGAAATGGCATTAAATTGAAGTAAAAGGAAGTCATGTGATTTTTTTTTTTTGAGTAATCACAAATTGCTTATTGTTTTCACTTGACTATTGAATGACGTCCGTTCTTTGATTTTAATTTTCTATGCTTACAATGCAGACATATCCCTGTGCCTCGGAATGAAATTATTTATAAACAACCTTCTGGACTTCACACAATCCTTTTGGCGCAAAAACAATATCCAGCACACAACATACCAATCCTTGGCATTCATTTGAATTTTGACATCTATAATTCAAATGATGGTTGCGATAAAAGCCATTAGAAACAAGAAACCCAACGAATAGGGGCCTATCGCAATTCGTGATTACGAAAAACGTAATTTGAAGTCAAGATCACAAAATCAATTTTCCCCCCTTCCTTTGACGGAAACGAGCTGATGTGTGCATCACATGACTTCCTTTTACGCCAATTTAATGATAACAGAACCTTGGAGTAAGCAAATAAACTTTAAATATTTTTTCCCCAAGTTTGTTGCGAACCGAAGCAATAAAACGTTTTATGCAGATTAATTTTTCCAATGTTGGCCATTTTAATGTGATTCAATGGTTAACTCTCAAAATATCGCCAATAGTGGCCAAAATGAAACCAAATTAAAAAAAAAAAGAAACCGCCAAGTTGGTGGAAAAACTTGGCGACCAAAATCTTGGCGATATATCGGCAAGTGTTTGACAAATTATAACACCACTTGAGTTTGTATTGAAATTAACAATGATTTCCCCCCAAAAAGCTGTAAAAGGCCCCCTTTGGAGCATCCGAATGCATCAAAAAGGGGAGGTGCACAACTAGACACCTCCCCTTCTTGATCCCCTAAGAGTCTACGTACCAATTTTTAACCTTCTAGGACATACCGTTTATGAGTTATGCAAGATACGTACAAACATACCCACATACGCACATACATACGTTCATACGGACGTCACGGAAAAATTCGCTGTACTTCATTCGGGGATCATCAAAATGGATATTTCGGTGTATATACGTTCTTTGGCATATATCCACGTGAAATACACCGCTAGCTTAGTCAATTCCAGCCGAGGACTGCAGTTTCGTGCTTGTTAGCACTCATCAGCCCGGCATAGGAAGTGACTGAGCTGGAGGTGGAAAACCTCTTAAGGAAGCCAAGAGTCCCAAACAAACTGGTAGCTAATATAGAATTAACACTGACCAGACGAGTGACCGAAGTAATGGTTCGGTTCAACTCGAAGATTGAAGGCAAGGCATGGTATCTTCAGTAAGTAAGAGTAACTTACTGAACATAACTTACTGGTAACTTACTGAATATATCCACGTGTTTCCAGTTGAGGAAAAAAAAAATAATAATAGTAAATTAATTTGAATTTGACATCTTGAATTCCAATTATGTTTTTCGCAATTACGAGTGTGTGTGTGTGTAGGCGTGTGTGTTTGTGTGTGGAGGGTATGTGTGTTGTGTGTAGGGGTATGTGTGTGTAGGCATGTGTGTTTGTGTTTGTGTGCAGGCATAAGTGTGTGAGTAGTTGTGTGAATGAATGTGTGTGTATGTTGAGGGGGGGGGGGTATGTGTGCGTAGGCATATATGTTTGTGTCTGTGTGCAGGCATGAATGTGTTTGTGTCTGTGTGCAGGCATAAGTGTGTGGGTAGTTGTGTATCTGAATGTGTGTGTGAGGGGGGTATGTGTATGTGTGTGTAGGCATATGTGTTTGTGTCTGTGTGCAGGTATGAATGTGTGGGTAGTTGTGTGTATGTGTGTGCGGGTGTAAGTGTGTGTATGTGTGTGTGTTTGTGCGTGCGTGTGTGTGTAGTTGTGTATGTATGCGTGTGTGTGTAGGACATGGACGCAACCTGGAGACGGTTTTCGCTATAGGAGCAGCATCGTGAGGAGCCGGTCGACGGTTACGGTGCGGAGGGTGGCGGTGGGAGAATAAAATGATAGGACATCAAAACAGTCAAGTGAGAACAATAAGCAATCGTGATTGCCAAAAAAAACTCAATATTCATTCGGCGAGGGGGGGGGGCGGAAATTCAGACCGATTTTTGAGTGAATATTTTTTTGATAATACAATACTTCCTTTACTTCATAAAAGGAAGTGAAAAGATCGCTTATCATTCTGAAACACGTGCCTACAATTTTAATTGCTGTATTTACTAAGCTTCTAAGCGACTCCATGTTGAATGAGAGAGCTCCCCCCTATTGGCTGCGAACTTTCCCTTGCTCTGGGGTGTGTGCTCTTTCGGAAGAGCGCTCTTCGCCGGAGCAACAAGTTTTCCTTCCGACCACCCCATTCATTACCCCCCCCTCCCCCCGCACATTCGATTTTTCATCGTCTGCTTCGAGACACGTTTAATCGGTTCTCGTTTCGATGGCGCCTCCTTTTTTGAAGGACGGAGTTTGATGAGAACGACTCTTTTAAAAGCCCCGAAGCGGCCGGCTGCGTTAATTTCGGGAAAAAATTCGTATTCTTCAGCCACGTGGGGGAATGTGGGGGCAAAACGAAATGTTTTAGATGACTGAATTTTTTCAAAGTGAACAAATCGGAAATTTGTTTTGAAAGTTACAGTACACAAAGGAGGAACATTGTATTTTATTATAAAACTAGTGTTACCCGCACGGCTTTGCCCGTAATAGAAAAATGAAAAGGTCTTTTGGTTCGCCTGTATATTTACAAATAATGTATGGTGAATTTTCTCGCCAATTGGCTGGTACCCATGTTACGGTTCCACGTTATGATCATTTCGTATCTCGCCAGTTGCCTTGTGCCCATGTTACGGTTCCACGCTATGATAATTTCGCAATTTACTCGTCCATCTTATGATAGTTTTGTTCTTAAAATTGTAATAGGAAAAGAACCACATCGAATTTTCGGAAAATCGCTTCGAGGTGCACACCCCCATGCTATAAACTAATTCTGTGCCAAATTTCATGGAAATCGGCAGAACGGTCTAGGCGCTATGCGCGTCACAGAGATCCAGACAGACAGAGGGACATTCAGCTTTATTATTAGTAAAAGAAGATGATTACCGTGAAGTCAGTGAAATTTATTCTTTACTAGCTGTACCCGACGCGCGTTGCTACGCCAACAAAAAAATATATCATTATACTGATTTTCATGACAATCGGTTGAACGGGGCAGAAGTGACTACTCTGCAGTGCCACCTGGTGGCGAGTGGCTTCAATGAGCCTATGATGCACCTTCTCCGTGGAATATCTACAGCAATTTTCATAATAATCGGTCCAGGTATCCAGTGAAGCCTCACATTTTGTACTCCCGCAGTTTGCAAGATGAATCCATCGCTAAAAATATCAAATAGAAAAAGTTTTAAATCCCCCCGTTGCATGAAAAGCCATAAAACAATAAAGAAAGAATTTATTTGTTCAAACTCAAGAAAAATGGCAACAGCTCACTTCTTATCAATGAGAGCGAATTCATTTCTGCAGCCGATCATTTTATTCGTATTTATCCAATGGATTGTGACTTAAATTGGAATAAAAAAGGATCGGATTTTTTTTGGAACTGGTCTATAAACATTCCCAGTACCAAAAATAACAAACGGTGAAAGTTTCAGCCAAATCTGCCGGGTAGTTTTTGAGTTCATGGATGACATACAGACAAACATTCATTTATATATATATAGATTTGGGGCTAAAACTTTTTCTTCCTCCATGGCTTTTGTTCCCAATTTAATTTACTTAATTTCTTTATAATTTTGTGGCAACAGTCTGAAAAATACTTCGACTTTGATTCATACTCGAATTGATTGTGTTGTGGTTGGTCTTCGTGCGAGTAATTCTGTGCTTAATTCCTTACGAGTGTGAACCTGTACTCGAGTTTTTGTGTTTTAAGTTTCTTTTTGGGCGAATTTACAGTCCACTATTAAAATGGAAATTTTGTGATCTATGAACGAGTCATCATTTGGCTGAGCTTCATCTCTTATTCTTATTCATCATTATGTCTTTCAAGTTAAGGTATGTAGACATTAAATATGTTTACTTTAATTTGGCATTGAATGGAAACATTTAACATTATTAGTTTTCATGTAATTAATGATTTAAAAAGGTGAGGTAATTTGGGTATACGTTACATTTTACCAATTACAAGGACAAATAATAATTTTATCGGGCTTCAAACATAGGCATGTATGTGCATCCTCACTACCTAAGGTAATGTATGCTAAAAATAAATTGGAAGGTTGTTTAAATTTGCTTCTGTAACAAAAACTACTTCACTTACGTGAACGGTTTGTCATAGTGTGCTATTTTCAGACCAAAATCCATCTTAATACTTAAAAAAAAAAAAATTTGAATTTTGACATCTTGAATTCTAATTACATTTTTCGCAATCATGAGTGTGTGTATGTAGGCGTGTGTGTTTGTGTGTGTGGGGGGGGCGTATGTGTGTTTGTCTGTGGGGGTATGCGTGTTTGTGTGTAGGGGGTATGTGCATGTGTGTGTAGGCATGTGTGTTTGTGTTGTGTGTATGAATGTGTGTGTGGGGGGTTGTGTATGTGTGTGTTAGGCAGATGTGTTTGTGTCTGTGTGAAGGCATGAATGTGTGGGTAGTTGTGTGTATGTGTGTGTTAGCCAGATGTGTTTGCGTCTGCGTGCAGGCATGAATGTGTGGGTTGTTGTGTGTATGTATGTGTGTATGTTTTTGTGAGTGTATGTATGCGTGTGTGTAGGTGTATGTTTGTGTGTATGTGTGCGTGTGTGTGTATGTGTGTGTAGGTGCGTGTATGTATGCGTGTAAGTGTAGGATATGGATGCAACCTGGAGACGGCTTTCGCTAGAGGTGCAGCATCAGGAGGAGCCGGTCGACGGGTGATGGTGCGGAGGGTGGCGGTGGGAAAATAAAATCAAAGGACGCCAAAAACTGTCAAATGAAAGCAATAAGCAATCGTGATTGCTCAAAAAAAAATTAATTTGAACTTTGAATTCAAATCTTGAATTCAAATTATGTTTTTCGCAATCACGGGTGTGTATGTGTGTGTAGGCATGTGTGTTTGTGTGTGTGGGTAGTTGTGTGTTTGCGTGTGTGGGGGGCATGTTCATGATAGGGTAGTTGTGTGTTTGCGTGTGCGGGGGGTATGTTTATGTGTGGGTAGTTGTGTGTATGTGTAGGTATGTGTAGGTGTTTGTTAGTGTGCGTATATGTGTGTGTGCATGTATGTGTGTGCGTATGTGTGTGTAGGTGTGTGTATGTATGCGTGTGTGTGTAGGCAAGTGACGCAACCTGGAGACTGTTTTCGCTAGAAGAGCAGCATCGTGAGGCGGCCGGTCGACAGTGGTGTTGCAGAGGGAGGCGGGGGGAAAATAAAATGACAGGAATTCAAAACAGTCAAGTGAGAACAATAAGCAATCGTGATTGCTCAAAAAATGAGTATTCAAACTATCCCATTATTTCTGTTGCACCTACATTCAACCCAAGTTTGAAAACATTGAGCAAGATTGTTATTAAACCCATGCTTTGCGCATTAACCATCACTATACCCGAATTCCCCCATCCACGGGGTAATTTGGGTACAGTGAAACATGTTTGCCATTTCTATGCAAATGGGTCCATTAACATGTAATTTGTAGAAAACTATTGTGGAAGGTCATAATGTTAAAATGAAACAAGAAAAAAAAAGAAAAATTAATTTGAATTTTGAATCTTGAATTCAAATTATGTTTTTCGTAATCACGAGTGTGTGTGTATATGTAGGCGTGTGTGTTTGTGTGTGTGTGGGGGGTATGTGTGTATGGGGGTATGTGTATGTGTGTGTAGGCATGTGTGTTTGTGTCTGTTTGCAGGCATGAGTGTGTATGTGTGTATGTGAAGGTGTCTGTATGGTTGCGTGTGTGTATGTGTATGAATGCGCGTGTGTATTTGTGTAGGCGCATGTATGTGGCTGCGTGTGTGTGTATGTATGCATGTGGTGTGCGTGTTGTGTATGCAGTGCTGTGTGTGTACGCGCGTGTGTATGTAGGCGTTCGTGTGTGTGTGTGTGTATGTAGGCATATGTGTTTGTGTGCAGGCATGAGTGTGTATGTGTAGGAGTGTTTGTTTGTGTCTGTGTGCTGGCATAAGTGTGTGGGTAGTTGTGTGTATGAATGTGTGTATGGGGGGGGGGTTGTGTATGTGTGTGTAGGCAGATGTGTTTGTGTCTGTGTGCAGGCATGAATGTGTGGGTAGTTGTGCGTATGTGTGTGTATGTTTTTGTGTGTGTGTTGGTTCTGTACGTATGTGTGTGTATGTGTTTGTATGTGTGCGTGTATGTGTGTGTATGTTTTTCTGTGTGTGTTGGTGTCTGTACGTATGTGTGTGTATGTGTTTGTATGTGTGTATGCGTGTGTGTATTTATTTGTGTATGTGTGTGTACGTGTGTGTGTAGTTGTGTGTGTATGCGCGTGTGTGTAGGACATGGATGCAACCTGGAGACTGTTTTCGCAAGAGGAGCAGCATCGTGAGGAGCCGGTCGACGGTGATGGTGCGGAGGGTGCTGGTGGGAAAATAAAATGATAGCACATCAAAACAGTCAAATGAAAGCAATAAGCAATCGTGATTGCTCAAAAATATGTATATATAAATTTATTACTGGGGCTGGAAAGTTCAAAGTAGGTCTTTTTTATACCCAAATTACCCCGACAGACCCTAATTTCTAAATGAAGGCCCATTTTTGGGTTAAATTTCTTTCGCGAATACAATACTTCCTTTTTTGTAAAAGAAAGTAAAAAAAAGTGGTTGGTGTGCGATTTAACGTTTAGTTAAACTTGAAGCATCGAAATCCGGTTTTCCTTTTCTCCAGCTGATCCTGCTTTTCTTTTTCCGAAGCCCCTTTTCCATTCTGCTCGAAATGTGTAAAAAGAGTGGTTGTTACGTGTTCCATCCGTAGAACGCACCTTCTTAATGAAGGGTGTTCGCATCCTTTCGAACAACTCATCCGCACATTCTCGAGGAGTTCTTGTGCCGAGTTTTTTCTCTTACGAAAGTTCCCCGGCGAATTATTTTTTTTTCTTCCCTCTTCAGCAGACGAGTTTCAAGGAGCGAAAAGTGGTTCACGAGTTTCCTTCGAGCTGCAAACGAGATCCACTCTTCAATCAGGATTGAGGATCTGATCTTTCGGTATATATTTATATACATTTCGTACATCTAGTGTGATATAGTGCGAAGTTTTTTATTTTTGATTTTATGGCGGCAGTACAGTATTAATATATTAGCCTTTAAAAGGAAATACAGTTAAATTTATTAATGACTAGCGGTACACGCACGGCTTTGTCCGTAGTAGAAAATGAAAAGTTCATTTGGTTCGCATGATTAGAAAATGAAGCGAATCAATTTTTTTCATAACCTCATAAAAAAGAAACAAAAAGCGTATGTACGAGTATATCACGATAAAATGTATACCGTGATATTTTAAAACAAAAAATTCTGCAGAATATTTAAGACAGATATTTCTTTCAACCCGTACAAGTTCGGGACGAGCCCCTATTATACATATAATGAAATTATCACAGACTCATTTATATTAGTCACATAAAAGACATTATTAGAATCTTACAACTACAGCCAGACCTCGATATATGGTCACCCGCTTAGAAGGTCACCCCTTATATAAGGTCACTTTTCTGAAGTCCCGTCTTGCTGAATAGGAATTCTATGTTATGTATTATCGGATATATGGTCAGGTCATAACACATTAATCGCTTATAAGGTCACTTTTGTCTGGCTTCTTTAAATGATTTCATTGCCTAATCGATTCACTTCCAAGAATTTTACGCGATATACGATCCTTAAAAAGTGAAAAGTCATTTTTCCTATTAACGTAGTAAATTAACACTAGAAAGTGAGTGTTACGACAGTGATACTAAAATATGAAGCAGTAACGTGAGCACTCACATATCGCAATTTCCTACCAGTCCTTAAAAAGCGAAAAAAATTTTCAGAAGATACTTAGAAACCATTATGCTGAAACTCCCACTCCACTCATCAATCAGGATTGAGAATCTGCTCTTTCGGTATATATTTATATACATTTCGTACATCTAGTGTAATATAGTGCAAAGTTTTTCATTTTTGATTTTATGGCAGCATTGCAGTGTTAATATATTGGCCTTTAAAAGGAAATACAATTAAATTTAGTAATGACTAGTGGTACCCGCACGGCTTTGCCCCTAGTAGAAAATGAAAAGGTCATTTTGTTCTGTATATTTACAAATAATGGATGATGAATTTCTCGCAAATTGGCTTTGTTCATTTGCTCGTCCATGTTATGGTAATTCGCTCGGATAAATGGACTTAAAATTGGAATCGAAAAAGAACAAAGAAAAATTAATTTGAATTTTGACCTCTTGAATTCAAATTATGCTTTTCACAATCACGACTGTGTGTATGTAGGCGTGTGTGTTTGTGTGTGGGGGTATGTGTGTTTGTGTGTAGGGGTATGTGTTTGTGTGTAGGGGGTATGTGTGTGTAGGGGGTATGTGTTTGTTTGTAGGGGGTATGTGTATGTAAGTGTAGGCATTTGTGTATGTAAGTGTAGGCATTTGTGTCTGTGTGCTGGCATAAGTGTGTGGGTATGTGTGTGTATGAATGTGTGTGTGTGGAGGCGGGGTTGTGTATGTGTGTGTAAGCATATGTGTTTGTGTCTGTGTGCAGGCATGAATGAGTGGGTAGTTGTGTGTATGTGTTTGTGTGTGTGTATGTGTAGGTGTCTGTATGTATGCGTGTGTGTATGTGTTTGCGTATGTATGTGTAGGAGTGTGTATATGTTTGCGTGTGTGGTATTGGCCTTTAAGGGGGTCCAGAACACATTCTGAAAAAAAATTTTATGAAATACTTTAGCGTTTTGAAATTTTTTGCACTGATTTACCATCTATTTAATAAGGAAAATCATAACATAAATATCAAAAAAAAATTATTTCAATTTAATTTTTTTTAACAAAAAATGGGGTTACTTTAAATTGCTATAACTCAAAATATTCTTGGTCAATTTTCAGTTTTTTTCAAAAAATTATGCACAAATATCTGAACTTTAATTTTTATTCTCCGATTTTAAAAGTATTGATTCAATAAAAAATATTTGAAAAAACAATTCGAAGATACTTTTTTTTAAAAAAAATCATTTTTTTTGCAGTGAACGTTTTTTTTTTTTAAAATTCGCCGAATAAAAGTTAAAGTTAACTGTTTGAAAAATAAATGCTCCAAATTTCATTACTGTATCTTTATCGGTTCCTGACTTATAAGAGTTTGAATGCGAGAAATCGAGAAAAATTGCAACATGGAGAAAAACGCGTTTCAAATTTTAAAGTTAAATACAGATTAGTTAGGTGCATGCAAAAAAAAAATAATTGCATCTTTCGTTCTGATTAAGATAGAAACACGATTCAAACGTCCTTTTAAGCAGAAGAAAACGGACTAATTTATCAAATGATTAAAAAAATTTGTAACATTGGCGGATTTTTGTGTCTTGTGTGACCCCCTTAAAAGGAAATACAATTAAATTTATTAATGACGAGCGGTACCCGCACGGCTTTGCCCGTAGTAGAAAATGAAAAGGTCATTTGGTTCGCCTGTATATTCACAAATAATGGATGATGAATTTCTCGCAAATTTGCTTTATTCATTTGCTCGTCCATGTTATGGTAATTCGCTCGTTTAAATGGACTTAAAATTGGAATCGAAAAAGAAAAAAAAAAAAAAATGAATTTGAATGTTGACATCTTGAATTCAAATTGTGTTTTTCGCAATCACGAGTGTGTGTATGTAGGCGTGTGTGTTTGTGTGTGTGGGGGGGGGTATGTGTGTTTGTGTGTAGGGGGTATGTGCATGTGTGTTTGTGTCTGTGTGCTGCCATAAGTGTGTGGGTATTTGTGTGTATGAATTTGTGTGCGTGGAAGCGGGGGGGGGGTATGTTTGTGTGTAGGGGTATGTGCATGTGTGTGTAGGCATGTGTGTTTGTGTCTATGTGCTGGCATAAGTGTGTGGGTATTTGCGTGTATGAATGTGTGTGCGTGGAGGCGGAGTATGGTGTATGTGTGTGTAGGCATATGTGTTTGTGTCTGTGTGCAGGCATGAATGTGTGGGTAGTTGTGTGTATGTGTTGGTGTCTGTATGTGTTTGTGTGTGTAGGTGTATGTGTGCGTGTGTAGTTGTGTATGTGTGCGTGTAGCGCGTTGTCCGAGAAGCAATTTTGGAAAAATTGCTTCGTGGTGCTCACCTCTATGCTACAAACTCATTTTGTGCCAAAAATCGACCGAACGGCGCTACGTGCGTATCAGACATCCATAGATCCAGACATCCAGATTTTCTGCTTTATTATTAGTAAAGACAGTACAGTAGCATCGTTTGTACGTCTTTCAGCGAACTGGCATGAAAAGACGTATAAGTGAAAACGACGTAGAATCGAAACATTGTCAAATCACTTTGACTTTTTAGCCCTACCAACGCAATTTCCGCAAACCTTAATAGTTGTAAGATTTTAAAACGACCGTTTTCAAAGGAATGGTTATATACATATTTTTTTAAAACGGTTTAAATAATTATTTCCAAACTATTGAAGTATGTTTCTTTGACGTCGGAACCATAGCTTTCAAAATCTACAATTTGTTTCGGTCATTGCTGTATTAATAGAGCAAAAATATGAGCTTATTCATAAGCAAGTGACCGGAGGTTGACTTTGGATGTCCCGCACTTGACGCATGTAAATACACTTTATTTTAGGTAACAAAATTGTTTAATAAAAATATAATTGTGTCAGGAGTATCTTTGTATAGAATGTAAAGACTGAAAAAATGGCTTAGCCCTTTTTCACTAAAATATTAAGAGATATGACGAAATGTTAATGAAATTGAAGCGTATTTTTGTCCCGCACGTGTCGGTGGAATGGCCCGATAAATGTCCTTCATTATTGCAAAATGCACGAAGATTTTTTTCTCCGTTTTAACCCATTAAACACTTATTTCATTACCGTGTTATTACTTTCTTCTATATCTAATATATAGAAGAAAGTATTGGATTCGTGCAAATTTTCAAATTTTGAATTTTGACGGATTCGAACGTTTTGAGGTGTGCTGAGTCCATTTCGACTATTTTTGGAAAATGTCTGTCTGTCTACGTGTGTGTGTGTGTGTCACGTCTATGTGTGACCAGTTTTTTATGGCCGCTCTACAGCAAAAATTACCGCATGAAATCGAACAAAATTTGGTACACATATGTGCCCCTATGTGAACTTGTGCCCATTTGTTTTTGGCGCGAATTCCTCCAAGAAGGGTGGAGCAATGGGACGTTTTTTGAGTGACGCGTGCTTGCTATTAATCAGGAAGTAACTGGCGGAATCAAACAAAATTTGGTCTATATGTTACCATTGACAGGAACAGGTGCTGATTCAATTTTGGTGTCAATAATTCAAACGGGGGTTGAGCTATGGAACGTTTTTTTGTCGTCAATTGTGACTGCTGTATCTCAAGAAATAATGAACGGAATGAAAGAAAAAATTTATCGGCAAGTAGCCCTTAGTGGGTATAAGAGCTGATTTTATTTTGGTGTCAACAGCTAAAAGGGGGGTAGCGCCCCCTTTCATTGTGAGCGCCCTATCTCAAGAAGTAATGCTACGTTCTGGTTGAAATTTGGAATATATGTGAATCCATATGTAAACAGGCTTTGTTTCAATTTTGACGCCAATCGCTCCAAGAGGTGTTGATTTTTTTTTTTGCGAATAAAAATAGCTTTATAATTGCAACAATAAGAAAGATAAATCGTAATAGATTGTCGTCTGCGTATTTCCCGTGATTTTAATTGCATGGAAATGATCGGAAATATTATCTCAATGATTTAAAATTTTTAACTGTCGCCATCTTGTGTTTGTTAACAAATAAAATATTTGTAATTAATTCAAGCAAGGCTTTTAAAATAACTTTCAATTTTCGCTCTTTGCTTTGCTTTCGCAATCATTCAGACATTGGGATGGTCGTCAAGTTTTGGCATGTGTCATTTTGTTTTCGTTGGGAATATTGCTTCCTCGTCAAGCATAGGGACGGATCAGAATTATAAGAAAGATACAGAAGAAAGTTTCGTGATGGCCACAACATCCTAGTTGCTTTTTATTGGTTAAATAAAATTTAACTTCACCTGCCATTCATTGGACGACAGACTTACACCGTCAAGCGAGCAAAGATCATTTACTATTCTAGATCTCTATTGGGATGTTCGCGGGATTAGGCGCAAGATTCGATCCTGCGTTGGAAATTCCTCCCACGTCTCTGGAGAAAGTGATTCCGTTTCGCTATTCAATCATTCAAGGACTCGAGAACCGATCGAATTTCGAACACCGACAGCGATACGATCAGAAAATTCCGAAGCATTTCCAGTTAACGTTGTGGAATTTCACCTGTTGCCACCAGTTTCCTGTGAAAAACAAGTATATTGGAGAAACGTTTCCTGAATTGCTTCAAATTGCAGAAATACAGACTTCGTGCAAAAAAAAAAAAAAAAAAAATTGAATTTTTGGCATTTTGAATTCAAATTATGTTTTTCGCAATCACGAGCGTGTGTGTGTATGTATGCGCGTATGTGTTTGTGTAGGCAAGTGTGTGTGGGTGCGTGTGTGTGTGAGTGTATGTATGCATGTGTGTGCGTGTTCTGTATGCAGTGCTGTGCGTGTAGGCGTTCCTGTGTGTGTGTGTGTAAACGTGTGTGTGTGTATGTATGCATGCTTGTTTATATCTGTGTGCAGGCATGAGTGTGTATGTGCAGGTGTGTGGGTGTAGGTGAGTGAGTTTGTAGGTGTGTGTATGTATGCATGTGTGTGCGTGTTGTGTATGCAGTACTGTGGGTGTAGGCGTTCGTGTGTGTGTGTGTAAACGTGTGTGTGTGTATGTAGACATGTGTGTTTGTGTCTGTGTGCAAGCATGAGTGTGTGTATGTGTGCGTAGGAGTGTGTGTATGTGCAGGCGTGTGGGTGTAGGTGTGTGAGTTTGTAGGTGTGTGCATGTATGCATGTGTGTGTAGGATATAGACGCAACCTGGAGACGGTTTTCGCCAGAGGAGCAGCATCGTGAGGAGCCGGTCGACGGTGATGCTGCAGAAGGTGCTGGCGGGAAAATGAAATCAGCGTAACATCAAAAACAGTCAAGTGACAACAATAAGCAATCGTGATTGCACAAAAAAAAAAACATGATTAGCTACCAGTGTTGAGATATGTTCGTCTTCTTTTTCCAGTGTTTCGCTTTTAGTTTAGGTAAGGTGGGACCTTTCCACACTGTCTGAATCCCAAACAAGGACAAACTGCAGTCTCTGGATACTGTAACTTTGCAAAAACTGTAGGGAAAGTGTCTGCCTATTAAATAGGGAAGATTACAAGTTATAAAGATAAGGTATGTCAAACTATGAAGAAGATATAAAGATATCTCAGTTTCAAGGACAGGTTCTGATTTATTCCAGAAACGCGATTGACTTTTATTGTGACGGTTTTTCAACTCTTCAGAAAGATTCCAAGTTAATTTCAGGAATTTTACTGACTTTTAGCCGGAAACTTATAAGTTTTTTACTTCCTCTTACGAAAAAGGAAGTATTGTATCGCGAAAAAAGTCACTAAAAAATTGGCCATAATTTATATTTTGCTCATCTCTGAATGAATATTGAGCAATAAATCTTTCCGAAATTTGCTCCAGAACCATTAGAGTCATTACTTTTATCAAACGTTATACTGTTACTACTGTTTACATTTTTCATCTTCTGTGATTACATTCGTAAATATTTAATATAATTATCTACTTCGCTGTCTCGTTTTTTTTTTTTTTTTAAAATGTGTGTATTACAGTTATTTAAGTTTATCGTTGCCGAAGAAATATAGTAAGAAATATATAAAGAAACACAAAGCAATGTAAATGATTATAAATTGTTTAGTAAATGTAAACGATATCAGACGATAATAAATGTATAAAAAAATAAATGCGATTCACAGCAGACGATAGTGAATTGGTGAACAATAAATACAAATCAAAACAGACGATTATAAATTTATAAGCAATAATTGTAGATCACAGCATACGTTAAAAATTTAAATAGCAATAACAATACCTTTACGGTAAACACTAATTTTTTAACCATCCGGTAAAATTTGCTTATTTCACTTTTCCCACCATTCCCCTACTCTCAATTACAGTACTCTCATTATTTAATGTATTGTAGAGCGATTCAAAAAAAAAATAGTACTGTGTTGAAATGAGTGTTTTTGGACTGCGAAAACAAATCAAGCGAAATAAACGTTTCGAACTTCAAACTTCAAAATTTTTACTCTCATCATTCGCCCTAAAGCAATCTGGATAACATTATTCCGACAGATTTTTGGAAATTTAAAGCGTTTGCTGTGTTTTTGCGCGCGTAGTGCACAATTGATTTAGCTGTCAGTATCTAGCCTAAATCTAGTAACCTCTTCCGAGGAGCAAACAAGACAGAAAACGTTCGAAACAAATGTTTCTAATTTGAATTTAATAATAAAAAAAAACACACATTTTATATGCTTAAATGAGAATGAAAAATAATGTATAGCATTTGTTTTTATTGTTCTGACAGAACTATTTATTTTCTTGCACCTTACGCACTGATAACCATCCCCCCTCCCATCCGCTCTGACTTCCAGTTTCTTTCGCTCGCTCGAGGGCATTTTTATTTTGAATCACCCTGCGAAAAAGATTCAAATTTCTCCCCATTATTTGTATCCAACCTCACCCCCCCCCCCTTTCTTCGGTATGGAATGCGTTAAGAGGTTTACGGGTAGCAAAGAAAAAGACTCGAAATTCCATATTTCCAGGAACTCCCGTAATTTTTATACAAACGGGAAGATCAAACAAAAACGACTCTCGAAATAAATTCCACAAAGAAACACAAACACAAACTGGCAACATCCGGGGATGATAAAATGTGTGTTCGATTATAAACGCCGGGATAAATACCGGCTGAAACATTCTTTTCTTCGGTCGTATTTATAAATATTCGAATTCTCGAAACAGTTAAGTGTTCTTTTCGAAAGAAATGTTATCTTTTCATTTCCATATTGGGGGAGGGGAGGGGGGAGAAGGATTCGAATAGCTTCGAGAAACTCGATGCGAGGTTAAGTAGTTGAGGAATTTCTTTCAAGTTTGATGAGAACCCGGAAGAAAAAGAATCCATTTCAATAGAGCGTGATTGGTCGATATTTTGTTCCTTTTTCGATGATTTGCTGCGGAACTTTTGTAATTCTAGGGACCGAATACCAAATGATAAATTGAAAAACAGAGAGCGATTGACAGTTTATGTGATAGCGTAGAGTCGAATTCTCTTATTGCGAGCCCAAATTGAATGTGAACCTGGGTTTAAAGAGGGGTTTTTAAATAAATAGTCAGACCTCGATATAAAGTATCCCCGCTTATAAGATCACATTTCAAAAGTCTGGATGACTGATTATGAATTTTATGCAGTAGAATATCGGATACGCGGTCAAGACTTAAGTACAGTAGACCCTCGTTTTACACGGGAGTTATGTTCCACGGAAATGCCGCTTAAATCGAAACCGAGAAAATTGAGACCTAATAGTAGTGTTAAAATAGGGGCTAGGTTCCATAGATAACACAATATTTCATTCTAGTAATGACTCATTGTATAATAAGTTTTATTTGTATTTAGATCGACTTTTATGCACAACATGCATAAAGAAAACATAAACTAATTTCGTGCTCTGTTTATAGAGAGGAGCTGGTGGCTATGATAGTCTTTTGGCAGCCATTAAGAATATTTCTCTGTCATTCTTTGCAGAGCATTAACGCATCCATGATCACTTGCGTCATTTCCATGACAGAATCTTCCTTCACTAATAAATCGGAAAGATCATTTCTGTTGTCTAGGAATGGCTCAGCATTTCCAATGTGGACGTTTTTGGTTGTGCGTCACCGACGTCGGTATCCTCGTTGGTTTTGGCCTCCTCGGTCACTCCTAAGAGCTCCTCTTCCAGTGAGCTCTGAACGGTGTCAGTTTAATAACTTTACTTCTGGAAAGAGCTCTGAAACCCATCGCATAAAATGTCTCCAGTGATCCGAGCTCAAATATTAGCACGCCCAATTGCAGTTTATTACGTCTAATCTGAAACCTTTAGGAGTTTGGATTTTGAAAGAGGGGAAAATGTGTTATCCGTTTGCATTGCCGCATCCGCGTAAAACCGAAACTCATCCGCGTAAAATAAAATAAAGGTGTCAAATCTGAAACAGCGTATAATCAAAACCGCGTAAAATGAATCCGCGTAAAACGATGGTCTACTGTAGTGTTATCACTTATAAGGTCACCTTTGTTAGATTTTCATTGGATGTTGAAAGTCGAACTTATTCGTTTCAAGCATTTACGGAGCAATGAACTAATGGGCAAAAACTAAACTGCGGTTAGATGAACCGTTGAGAAAATAATAATAATAAGAGAGAAAGATTGTTTAATCGCAGACAAAAGGGAATATTCACTACGTCAAAAAACTGATTGAAAATGTTGTTTCGATGCGTGTTCAATCATGACCAACTCAAAAATCGACATTAAAATTGCTACAACCTTTGATTTTCAAGCGAAGAAATATTTTAAGAGCTCCCAATGAGACGCAAAGTCGCGTGGTTGAAACAAGAGTCTGACTTCACAATGGAATTATTTCCTTCAGTCAAAAGTACTACTTTTAGTCACTGACATTGATAGAATAAGCAAAAAAATTATCTTAATTTGAATTTTTGGCATCTTGAATTCAAATTATGTTTTTCGCAATCACGAGCGTGTGTGTGTATGAATGCGCATGTGTGTTTGTGTAGGCGCATGTGTGTGGGTGCGTGTGTGTATGTATGCGCGTGTGTGTGCGTATGTATGCATGTGTGTGTATGCATGTGTGTGTATGTATGCATGTGTGTGTATGTATGCATGTGTGTATGCATGCATGTGTGTGCGTGCTGTGTATGTATGCATGTGTATACATGTTGTGTATGCAGTGCTGTGTGTGTACTCGCGTGTGTGTACATGTTGTGTATGCAGTGCTGTGTGTGTACTCGCGTGTGTGTGTAGGCGTTCGTGGGTGTGTATGTAGGCATATGTGTTTGTGTCTGTGTGCAGGCATGCGTGTGTGTGTTTGTGTCTGTGCGCAGGCATGAGGGTGTGTGTGTGTGTAGGACATGGATGCAACCTGGAGACGGCTTTCGCTAGAGGAGCAGCATCGTGAGGCCGGTCGACGTGACGGTGGTGCTGCAGAGGGTGCTGTCGGGAAAATAAAATGATAGGAATTCAAAACAGTCAAATGAGAACAATAAGCAATCGTGATTGCACAAAAAAAAAAAAAAATAATAATAATAACAACATGGAGCGAGAAAAAAACTTTCATTTTCCCAGCGCTTCATTTTTAATTCATTTTTTAAATGTCCCATTTTAAAAATAAGGCGTCATCTTTAGGACGTCGCAAATGATGTACTTTGGCGCATCTGTCTTCCGCGTTTCCACGTTATGATAATCAAGAAGCGGATTAAATAGTGCTCACTACGCTTGCTATCAACCTTATCGCTGCCAGTACTCGCAAGGAAAGATGCGAATTAAATAGTGTGCTCTGTGAATGGCATCATTGAATGGCATTTCATCCTTTGTGATGTCCTCTGTCGAACCGTAAACAATGAAAGCGCATCGATTAAAGTAAACTTTAAAAAATATTAAACTTAGTCCAATTAATTAAAAAATGGTCTGATCCTATGCTTTTAAGCATACTCTTTCAGAAAAGAAATACTTTTAAAATTTCGGAAACGACCCCATTGAACAGTTCCGTTTTGTTTCCTTATTACATTTTATTTTTACTTTAACAATATTCCCTTTTGATAACGGATGATATTTTTTAAATGTAAGAAATAAATATAAGCAGTCGATAAATTAAAAAATATGACATTAAAATAATTGATTTCGTTTTCGTCTTACTGGCTTTTCTTTTCCCTTTTTTTTTGAGCAATCACGATTGCTTATTGTTCTCGCTTGACTGTTTTTGGTGTCCTATGATTTTATTTTCCCACCGCCACCCTCCGCAGCACCACCGTTCACCGGCTCCGCACGATGCTGCTCCTCTAGCGAAAGCAGTCTCCAGGTTGCGCCCATGTCCTACACACACGCACGCACACACATATACACACAAACACATACATACACCTACACACACACACGCATACATACAGACACCCACACATACACACGCAAAAACATACACACAACTACTCACACATTCATAAATACAGACACCTAAACATACACACACACACACACACGAAAACATACACACGCACATACACACAACTAGCCACACATTCATGCCTGCACACAGACACAAACACATATGCCTACACACACATACGCATACCCCCCGACACACACATTCATACACACAACTACCCACACACTTATGCCTGCACGCAGATACAAACACACATGCCTACACACACATACACATACCTCTCTCACATACACACAACTACTCACACACTTATGCCAGCACACAGACACAAACACACATGCCTACACATACATACACATAACCCGTACACACAAACACACACGCCTACATACACACACTCGTGATTGCGAAAAACATAATTTGAATTCAAGATGTCAAAATTCAAATTATTTTTTTTTTCTTTTTTACTTCTTTTTTCAAAAAAGGAAGTACTGTTTTCGCGAAAAAATTTTCACTCAAAAATCGACCTTCATTTCCATTTTACTCACCCCCGAGTGAATGTTGAGTTTTTTTCGACCCGACCACACGTGGATTAGCGCCTAAGAACGTATAGACGCGCGAAATATCCATTTTGACGTTTCCCGAGTACAGTGGCGTAGCTAGACCCGACTTTCGGGGGGGGTTACTTCTTTTTTATATATATATATATATATATATATATATATATATATGTATGTATGTATGTATGTATGTATGTATATATAGATATATAGATATATATATATGTATGTATATATATATATATATATATATATATATATATATATATATATATATATATATATATATATATATATATATATATATAATCGCTTGGAATTTTTTCCTTTTCTTCTTTTTTTTCTTTCGTTTTCTTCTCTCTTCTTTTTCTCTTTTTTTTGAGACTAACTTTTCAGGGGGGGTTTTGTCCCCAAAACCCCCCCCTTAGCTACGCCCCTGCCCGAGTAAATTGCAACGTGTTTTCTCGTGACGTCTGTATGTACGTATGTATGTACGTATGTGCGGATGTATCTCGCATAACTCATAACATAAATTAATAAATTTGGCACGTAGACTCTAAGTGGGGTCTAGTTGTTCGCCTCCTTTTTTGTTTCAATGCAGACTCAAGTGGTGTTATAATTTGGCAAACACTTGGCGGCATATCGCCAAGCTTTTGGTTGCCGAATTTTGTCACCAACTTGGCGACAAATTTGGCGGTTTTTTTTTTTAAATCTGGTTTCAATTTGGCCACTGTTGGTGATATTTGGAGAGTAAACTATTGAACCACATTAAAATTGCCAATAATGGGGAAATGACATTAAATTGGTTGTAAAAGGAAGTAATGTGATGCACAAATCAGCTTGTCTTATTTTTCCCGCGCAGTGTGTTCCGTACATTGGTGTAACCACTTCATACGACTCTTGCTGGAATAAATACCTCCTCAAACTGTCGATGCGACTTTTGGAGCTTTTTTCAGAACGTGGAGATCACTTTCGTACTCCCTTTAGAAAAATCGACAGCAGAAATGTTCGCTTCGATGGAACGGCAAAAATCCCCCGCGACCGGAAAGGAATTTACGAGAGTAAAATGTGGGAAAATATTCCGAAATTTCTTTCACAAACTTCTTTTTTTTTCTGGAGGAAAAGTCAACCTCGAATAGACGGAATGAATCAAATGAATACATTTGCTCTCGCGGTTGGAAAAGGATATTCGGATATTTAACTGGATGTCGCTATTTAATGAATTCGTTTTCTTTATTTTCAGTTGTGTAACAAGCTTTTTCGATGCATTATGGGTAATGTAAGAGTGAAGCATGTTACACGTTTTAACAGCGTAACGAGCTTTGTTGTCATATTACATTAAGGGGAATTCCACGGTATTTTTGACATTTATGTAGAGTGCGTAACGTGACCTTTTTTGCCATAACTTTTTAATTTACCGTTTGATTTGCAAATTATTTTAATTTGAGCTGGTTTTTTTGGTAGGAAAAGATCAAAATAAAGTAATATACTAATCAAACAGTAAATTAAAAAGTTATGGCAAAAAAGGTCACGTTACGCACTCTACATAAATGTCAAAAATACCGTGGAATGCCCCTTAAACAGTGTAGCACGTTTTGTTTTTTTACATCATGTTAAAAAGTGCTTTTTATCATAACGTAACAACAAAGTTTGTTAATGCTAAAAAAGGCTATAAGCTTTGTTGATACATTATCATAATATAATAACAAAGTTTATTACACTGTTTATAAAGGTGCAACAAGCTTTCTTCTTGCATTTTGTTTCAAAGTTATTTTAATCATAACATAGCAGCAGAGTTTTAATGTTAAAAAGAGTTCTGATCTTTGTTGTTACATTATCAGAATGTAAGAAAAAAGGGTGTTACACTTTTTTATCATAATGTAACAATAAAGCTTGTCACACTGTTTAAAAAAATGCAACAAGCTTTGTTGCCACATTATATTACAAAGTGTAGCACGTTTTGTTTTTACATCATGTTAAAAAGTACCTTTATTATAACGTAACAACAAAATTTTTTAATGCTAAAAAAATGTCATAAGCTTTGTTGCTACATTATCATAATATAATAACAAAGCTTGTTACACTATTTAAAAAGGTGCAAAAAGCTTTCTTGTCACATTATATTACAAAGTGTAGCACGTTTTGCTTTTACATCATGTTTAAAAGTGCTTTTTATCATAACGTAAGAACAAAGTTTGTTAATGCTAAAAAAGGCTATAAGCTTTGTTGCTACATTACCCTAATATTATAACAAAGCTTGTTACACTGTTTAAAAAGGTGCAACAAGCTTTCTTGATGCATTTTGTTTTAAAGTTCTCTTTATCATAACATAGCAGCAGAGTTTTAATGCTAAAAAGAGTTCTGATCTTTGTTGTTACATTATCATAATGAAAAAAAAAGGGTGTTGCATTTTTTCATCATAATATAACAACAAAGTTTGTTAATGCTGAAAAAGATTATAAGTTTTGTTGCTACATTATCATAATATAATAACAAAGCTTGTTGCACTGTTTAAAAAGTTGCAACAGGCTTTCTTATTGCATTTTGTTTCAAAGTTATTTTCATCGTAACATAGCAGCAGAGTTTTAATGTTAAAAAGAGCTTTGATCTTTGTTGTTACATTATCAGAATGCAAGAAAAAAGGGCGTTACGCTTTTTTATCATAATGTAACAATAAAGCTTGTTGCACTGTTTACAAAAGTGCAACACGCTTTGTTGTTACATAAAAGTATTTTTTTACCATAATTGTAAAAACACAGTTTGTTAATGTTAAAAAAAGTTATAAGCTTGGCTGTTACATTAGCATATTGTATCAACAAAGATTGTTGCACTGTTAAACCCTCTTTCAGTTGAAATTCTTCCAGTATATTACTATCCACAAGTCTAAAAATATTGAGGCGTGTCCTGTTATCTAGGAGAAACTTTTTTTTCCTGTATTTTTGAACCACTCTAGTGTGCACCTCGAAGCGATTTTTAGAAAATTCGATTCTGTTCTTTTTCTACTGTTATTTTAGGCCTATTTTCACATTAATTTTTGTAACATGGGTGAGAAATATTTCATTCACATAAGTTTTGGCTCACTCGAAAGCTTGGAACTTTCTGTTTAAGATGAAGTTTGTTTTAAGTTTCTACGAGCATTAGGAGAGCTGTAGGAATCATTTAGAGAAAACGAACATCCAACGCTCATCTTAAGCAAGACAAACGATTCTTAATGATTTAGCTCGAGAATAAAATAAGCTTTTCAGCTTTATTATTAATAAAGATAAAGATAAAGAAGCAACGACATAACCCCCGGCGGTTGCCCTGTTCCTATCACAAATTGACTAACTAGATGGTAGCTGTCAAAGCTACGACACGATCGCTATCCGTGCATATCGGTTTAAGGCATCAAATGTTGAACTTTTCATCTCTACATATCAATTTGAGCAATGGGGTCGTTTCCAAAATTTAAAAAAAAAAATTCTGAAAGAGCATGCTTAAAAACATAGGATGTGACCATTTTTCAAATAATTTGTTTAAGTTTAATATTTTTTAAAAATTACTTAATTCGGCATGCTTTCATTGTTTGTACTTCTGCCGATGACTTCACAAATGATGAAATGCCATTCAGTGTTGCCATTCACAGAACAAAATATTTAATTCGCATATTTACTCAAGTGTACTGGCAACGATAGGGTAGATAGCAAGCGTCGAGCTCAATATTTAATGCGCTTCTTGATTATCCTAACGTGGAAACGCGATAGAAAGATGCGCCAAAATGCATCATTTGTGACGTCATCAAGACCACGCCTTGTTTGAAAAATCGGACACTTAAAAAACTTAATTAAAAAATAACTGTTGGGAAAATGAAAGTATTTTCTATGTCCATGTTATATTTTTTGCAAAAAATACTACATTTGACTGAAGGAAACAGCCCCATTGCACGATGTAGGGACTTTTCTGTAAATCGCGTTCTTTGACAAGCGCACTCTCGTTGCAGTGAAGCCTCATCAAAGGTTCGAATGGCGAGCGATGTCGATCGTGCGCTTCGTGACGTCACTAACGAACGGAGAAGGGGGTGGTGCCAAGAAAGAATCCGAGAGTGGTTCCTGTCTGTGGGCCGGCTTCCAAGGGCGACTCAAGGACGACTCAGCGAGAAAGACGCCCCAAAGGTGAGTCACCACGAAACTTGCATGAGATAACCAAAGTATTCGGTAATAAATAGATAAATTAATTTATTAGTGAGAATGAAAATAATAAGCAAATAAATAAATAAAAACCAATAGTAAAATAAAGTAATCAATAAGTAAATAAATGAATCGTTAATTGATTAATTAATGAACACAGTCAACTTCCGGTAACTCGAAGTCCCAAGGGACCGGATAGTGGCGATTTAACAATACCAATACCCGGTCCCTATTAATAAATACCTAAATTAATTAATTAATAAGTAAATAAATGAATTGTTAATTGATTAATTAACACTGTCAACTTCCGGTAACTCGAAGTCCAAGGGACCGGATAGTGGCGATTTAACAATACCAATACCCGGTCCCTATTAATAAATACACCAATTAATTAATAAATGATTGGATAAATATGTAAATGAATACATAAAATACACCGCCAGCTCAGTCATTCCATCCCAGGACAGCAGTTTCGTGCTTATTAGCACTCATCAGTTCGGAATAGGAATTGGCTGAGCTGGAGGTGGGAAACCTCTTAAGGGAGCTAAGATAGCCAAACAAACTGGTAGCTAATATAAAATTAGCACTGGACCAGACGAGGCGCTGAAACAATGGTTCGGTTCAACTCGAAGATTGTAAAGACATGGTGTTTTGGCAAGGCATGGTGTTTTCAGTAACGTACTGAAAAAAGTAAATGAATGTTTAAATTATTAATTAACTAGCTGCGTTGCCTGACTTTGCCCGGTCCACCTTGACAATAGAAATTGTGTCAAGTGACGTATATTCAACTATCAGGCTTAAATAAATAAAAAAAAAAACATCATGCAAAATTTCCCTTCCAAACAATGACGAGAGATATTAAAATACTTTTTTAAGAAATTAAATCGAGAAAGATGGATTTAAGAAGCGTAACCATGGAAACACAAAATAAAATAAGTTTAAGGAATCAAAATGCGAAAGAAAATGGTTAACAACTTAATAGAGAATAAGATTTTTGAACTTCACTTAATTCGCTTATAACTTTTTTTCTAATTGGGATAGAGAATTAAACTTTCGACCTTAGGTTGAGTTAGATCTAGAGTAAAAAAAGCAGTTCTTTCCAATGGTGTCAAAAAAAAAAAAAAAAACTGTGGGACAATTCCTTCGCTTTTTATTGATAGATTTAATGAAGAAAGTAGTGCCTAAATTTCAACCAAGCCTAAACAAATTCGAGTTAAAAACGCGGATAACTCCCGCCGTAATTAAGTTAGAGCATTGAAACAAATTGCGTAAAACGTGGAACATTCTATCCTTTTCAACGACATATAATATTAATATGTGCAAGTAACTTTTCACCCCCATATTCGGGAATCTATGTGAAAATTGGGCCGAAAATGGTAGAAAGAAAGAACTATTCATCGATTTTTTTCAAACTGGTCTGCAAACCTTTTCGGGACTTAAAGGAACGAACTGTGATAATTTCAGCAAAATCGGCTGGGTAGTTCTCGAGTTTTGTGAATTCAAACACACAGACCATTTTTGGAGACTTCATTTTATACTGTGTCGAGATACAGTGAAACCTTGATTTATTGAAGTCCTAAGGGACTGGTTATTGGTGGTTCGAGTTTCCCCACAGCCCTCTCGAGAACTTGGACGCAAAGGAAGATACTAGCTGTAAGGCTTCGAGTTATCGAGAGTTCAAATACATAAACTACTTACAATCAACGACGTGAGACTCAGTTTCCAAGGACGACCCAAGGATAAGTCACCATGATACGAGCATGGGCAATATAATAATAAAAAAATAATTAAATAAAATAATAAGTAAATCTTTATAAATTACTAGAGGACCCGACAGACGTTGTTCTGTTCAAACTTTGTAAATTGAAAAGTTAAAAAAAATTCAATAAACTATCAAGTGTTTGAACCTTTTTTTTTTTTTGAAAAAAATAAGTAAAAAGAAAGTGATTTAAGCTGCTTGGTGTCAGAATGCGTATATTTATTACAACTTGATTTATCTAATGCCCACTGACCCCCCCCCCCCCCCCGTACTTGATGGTTTGCTCCTTCAGCCATACTCAAAAGCAGTGTAAAAAACTAACTACCCATCTAAAACAAACGGGAAATCCCGCTGCAGCATCCCCCATATGAAAAGAATAAAACAATTGAAAGGATATCGTTTAAAAAAATTATAAAGATAAAAACAGTTCTCTGAATAAAGGCGAAAATCACTCCTCCCCCCCCCCCCTCAAATTGTAAAATAAACACATTTTTCAACTAAAATGACTAAAAACCCTTTAAAAACGAAAAGCAATTCTTTGCAATTTGAAATATTTCGCCAAATAAACAAAAAATACAATAAATTACATTAACAGTAGCTTTAAAATGTAAACAATTGATCATGCAACTCTATTGTTTACAGCCAAAGTCGCCAAGCCACCACATTACTGTAATCCAGCCGATCAGTGAGCGAAGCCAACTCCGACCGATTAGCAGTCCGATCTTTTGAACGAAAACTTTTAAAACTTCATATATTGCCTAATTTGTTCTTTCCACCTAAGATAAAGATCTTCCGGGGACATTTCGATAATTGGGAATCTGGCGATCTTTTTTTATTGGCATCAATTTTTGGCTCCAGCGCCTGCGCGAGAGGTAACGAGGCGCAACGAAAAATCGTTGCAAAGCTAAACAAAGAGAACGGAAACATATATTTACATAGAGCTATTATAAATCAGCAGGGTTACCAAAATAAAGTTATTAACGCCAAAAATGAGACGACCGCGCCAGATTCTCAATTATCGAAATATCCCCGATCTTCCACTGCACTAATGATCAGTGCAGTGGAAGATCGGGGATATGTGGGATTCTTTGTGTACAGAACTGCCATCTTGTAATTTATCTGAACGAAAATAAAATTTGTTACGTGTTTAAATTCCATCATCGTTTCCTTTAATAATGTACCTATTAGTTTGATAATTCTTAAAGGGCATAACTTTGATGTACCCCCCCAAAAATTACGCGCCAAATCTGGCATTTCCTACGGACTTTTTAGGGTTGCTGTTTCTTATTTTGGTGTTGCCAATTTAGGTTTTTTCAGCTTTTAGGTTTTTGCTGTTGCCAAATTTAGTATTTTCTTATATTTTGTACAATTTTTTGAGTTTTTTTTAAAAGCTTTGTGATAACAAAGTTTTATGTCAACAAAAACAAAAAAAGTCGCCAAATTTCTGATTTGGGGGGGGGGGGGATATCAAAGTACAGTCGGACCTCCATATATCGAACTTCCACATATCGAAATTTTCTATATATCGAAATCCCAGCAAATTTCTATGTTCATTACATAGAAAAATTGTTTCTATATATCGAAAAAATCTCTATATATCGAATTTTTTTTCGAGACATTCGTAGATTTTTTTTGTCCACTTTAGACTGTTTGTCTCATGAAAAATGAAGGTTAGGGGAGAAAATTGTGTTCACTAAAGGTTGCTACGAAAGTCATAAGGAATCTGGGGTTGAGGGGTGTGTATATAGGTCGTTGTTTCGTTCTGGAGTTCTTAAATTCTCTCAAGTTTATTTCAAATCTTAGTTGTAACCAGTAGCATTGTAAAATCAGTTTCAAGTTATCCTTTTTTTCTGTTTATTATCATTCCTAGTCGTTTTAGCTGCAGTAAAAATCATTCAAGTTAAGTAGATTGATTTTTTACTTTTCTCTCGATTTGTCAAAACGAAAATCCCTTCATGTTGCGGATCAAGTTGAATTGCCTAAGAATGAAGATGTATGAAGGCGCAAAAATGTCATTTCTGTTATTTTTTTAATTAACTTTCAATTAATCCGATGCTCGTATAAATTAGAAATTGGGTTTCATACACGAAAATTAGCTTTAATTTTAATTTTTAGGAGATTTTTAGGATAAAATAAGATCGTTTCTATATATCGAAATTTCTATATATCGAATTTTTTTCCCGCAATTTGCTACTTCGATATATGGAGGTCCGACTGTAGTTCCTTCTTAAAGTATTATTGACATCGGTGCCAAAACTCAGATGGATTTGAGCCGAGAAACAAATGTTGCTAGGTACGGTACTTTCAGATCATTTGGTTAGGAGAACCTAAAACACCAATCCGGTCACATGGTTCAACTACGACGACAGAACACACGTTTTGCGTGAAGTACTTTACTTTAAAATATATCTCGGGACCTAAAATCGTTGCTTTTAAGAAATGAAGGGCTTTACTCTCTCTCTACGTTTTATCTATTCGAAATTGACATATTATCACAGTAGGAAATTTCATCACAAAAAGCAGAACTGACTTTCTTATTGTCCTTTGGCAACGGGTTAAATATTTATTTCAGTTCTCGCTCAACAATAGGTTAAAATAAATATGAATCATTTGGGAGATATAACCATCCAATGTTTAAATTAATTATTTCGTTAACAAAAACGTTTCCGATTCTTTCCATCGCGCTTCGAAACCATGCTTGCCACATCTTAATGACACACAAAAAATTTGATCAAAATCGGTCCAGCCGTTTAAAAGCCTTATGGTGACAAACGTCCGCGAAGATTCTTATATATTAAGATATATATATATATATATATATATATATATGTGTGTGTGTGTGTGTGCGTACTAAAAATAAATCCCTATAAAAACGCAGTTTCCGTCGGATCTCGACCAATTGGCAAGTACGTACTCGGACACCCGAGAAGGAACGTAGGCAAGGGGGGGGGGGGGGTTAGAACGCCAAAAAAAAAAAAAAAAAAACACACACACACAGAACAGTTCGAGATTTAATTTTGGGACCCGAAAATAACATGAGGGCGAAAAAATGCTCTCAAAATGAGAATAAATTATCCATGATTTTTCTGCATTAGA